>NC_041391.1:643471029-643480006 GCF_002162155.2 Triticum dicoccoides | reverse complement strand
CGAGTGGTGAGCGATCCTCTCACTCGGGGGCTTAGCTGCGGTCCAGTACTTGCCTAAGTTTGAAAAATCCTACCGAGTGGTGAGCGATCCTCTCACTCGGGGGCTTAGCTGCGGTCCAGTACTCGCCTAAGTTTGAAAAATCCTATAGAGTGACGAGCGATCCCCTCACTCGGAGGCTTAGCTGCAGTCCAGTACTCGCCTAAGTTTGAAAAATCCTAGCGAGTGACGAGCGATACTCTCACTTGGGGGCTTAGCTGCAGTCCAGTACTCGCCTAAGTTTTAAAAACCTTCCCGAGTGAAATTTGATCTTCCACTCGGAGGCTTATCAAACTGCAGGTCGACCACGACCCTCACTCCAGAGTTGCACCATCAAGAAGAAGGACGAGATTGAGCGTGTTGCCAAGGCGAGCCACTTTCAGGAACGTCAAGACCATTGCTGAATGCCTCGTTGATGAGCTGATCAATGCTACTCAAATCTCGTCCAACCAGTCGACTGGCTCCCCCCCCCCCGGGGGCTGCACCGTCAAGAAGAAGGACGAGATTGTGTGCCTTGTCGGCGATGGCAGGAACGTCAAGATCATTGTTGAGTGCCTTATTGATGAGCTGATCAATGCTACTCAAGACTCGTCCAACCGGTCGACTGCTGATTCTTACCAATCAAAGGGAAGAACGAATTTCAATCGAAGATAAGAGCAACATGTTCGAAGATAAATCCAAAGATTCCTAACTGTCGATTAAAGTACTTGAGCATCAGGCCCAAAGGAGTTTTAATGATTACAAAATCACTCAGCATTCCGAGGCAAATAAAAGTGGTGCATAATGTTTTTCAGTCACTCGGCAGGAGAAGGACTGGCAGGATCGCAGAAGCTGTCGAGGTCGATGCTGTCGGCAATACGAGTGGCTGCCTCGAGGAAGGTGTCCATGAAAGACTCGAAGGAATGCTTCTTAGTATTCGCTACCTTGAGGGCAGCCAGTTTGTCTTCCTTAGCCTCCTTGCAGTGCACTCGAACCAATGACAAGGGCGATATTAGCACCACAATGAGCAGAGGACTTCTTCCACTCTTGCACTCGGCCGGGAATCTGGTTAAGTCGAGTCATCACCGACTCGAGGTCTTGAGAAAGTTCCGCCCGAGGCCAGAGCTCAGCGTCCACTCGGGTCATCTCCGCCTTCAGTCGATCCAGATAAGCGAATGCACCATCTAAGCGTGACTCCAACGGCAGCAGGTTCATCGCAACGTCATCTTTCATAGGACAATTGATGGGGTCGAGACCTGTCTCGACCCGCCCGGTTTTAGCTTCAAAGTCCTGACAAAGTTCTGTCCAATCGCGAAAAGCGGTGAGTCGACAATGTGACAACAAACTTGAGTCGACGACAAATTAACTTCAGTCGAATGATCATACCTTCAAGCTTCAGGACAAGTTTCGCGGTGAGTTGCTCCAGATAGGACTCTAGCTTGTCTGACTTGGTTCTGAGGCTGCCGACTTCAGTGGTCAGATTTTCCTTGTCCTTCCTCAGCTGCTCGACTTCTCGATTAGCGTACGAGATGGCAGTCTTCAACTTCGCGTTCTCCTCCTCCTATTTGCCGACTGAAGCCACCTTCTGGTCCGCAAGCTTCGTCTTCTCACGTGCTTCCTTCTGAGCAGCCGCCAGGTCCAGATCCTTCTTCTCCAAAGCCTCCTTCATCCTCTCTAAAGAAACAACACTCTTCAGACGAGACTGAAGTTGGCGATTTTCACTACGCACATCTGCTTGTGTGAATTCACTCGGTTCAAAGAGACTGAAAGGAAAGGCAATGGGAAGTGCGAGCTACAAGATAGACAAGACAGTCGAATGATTACCTCCCATGATGGTCTTCTCCTGTTGGGCAGTCTTGAGGTTCTTCTTCGCGAGTTCAAGGTCAAGTTCAGCGCCTGATGTGCTTCTTCTTCAACTCAGAAAGTCGAGCTCCAAGATCACACGACCTCTGCGGTCAGCAAGAGAGATATGTCACTCGACAGGAATAAGAGCAAGTGACAATGAAAAGTTACTCTAAGACTACTGCTAAATCAAATATTCAACAATAGTCTCGAGGACTACACCCAGTGGGTGCACTTAGCGTGCCCCCACTAGTTCACATCAATACTCGGCAGGGTCTGCCCAGCGTGAGTCCAACAAAAAAGAAAAAGAAGAGGGAGTACATTCTAAGACCTCAGTCGACTGCCAGCAGTCAATCATGGTCTCGGGGACTACACCCAGTGGGTGCACTCGGCGTGCCCCCACCGGTTCAAACAGTTTGCTAAGACTCAGCTCGAGTCGAGTGGAGTGGAAGATTTCCCGATCTCTATGCAAAGAAACACCCCAGTGTGTGGTCGGATATAACTCAACATTCAAAAGTTCAGTAGGTGTTTTGCTGACCTGAACATTGGTCTGAAGGGCAGTGTTGGCGTTGTAAGCCACCTGACTAGCCTCGTGCATCACCTTCACCTGCTCCATGACAAGGTTCACCTGGCGAAGAGCCTCCCTGGCAGCACTCGGCGAGTCATCTGGGGTCTGATAGGCAGCAAAGAGTGAAGGTTGCAAGGCAATCGAAGCGGTTACTCGGTCAGATGCGTGGAGTTGCACCGGAGCAGCAGGAGTCGGAGCATCCGATCCCGATGGACGATAAGTCGTCATTGGGTCGGCAAATGTGACATTGGTCCGAACCGGCTCCCCGGAATGTTCGACCACCTCCTCAAGCACCGGCGTTGACTGAGGGACCTGAACTTCGAGTCTCTTCCTGCTCGAGCCTCCACTCCTCTTCCTCCTCTCCTGCAGAGGCGCTTCTTCTTCATCATCATCGGGGAGCACGACGACCTCCTGTGGAACTACAGAAAGGGCGAAATATTAGAAATTCAGCCGATTGACAATCCTGTCGACTAAATGAAACCTGGTCGAACGAACTTACCAGCTCGAGAAGTGGCCTCCTCTCGTCTCCTGGAGCCTTGTCGATGTCCATGTCGGTTGCAGCAGAGGTGGGGCTGGAGAGATACATGATCCAATCGGTCAGGACGGGAAATTCAGTCGGTCTACATAAACACAAGTGCGATACTCACCCCGAAGCCACAGGGACGTCCATGTTGATCCGCGGTAAAGTTTTCCCAGCCTTGGGAGGAGCAACCTTGGGCTGCTTGGCGATCTTCTCCACGGGCTCCGGAGTCGACGTCCAAACACGCTTCTGAGCGTGGGGACCTGGAGCCACGTTCTTTCCACGCCCGCCTGCCGGGTCATGTTGCTGCTTGGATCGATGCTCGGAGCGCGGTGGTGAGTCGACTTCCACCTCCTCGTCCGACTCCTCACTCTCCTCCTCCCCCTCTTCATCCGAGGACTCCCATTCACCGCTTTCCTCTACACTGGCCTCTTCTTCCTGGTCCTGCACCAGAGCTTGTTCGCCTTTGGGCATCGAATGCATCTCAGTGAATACCTGCGGGACAAATCAGTCGGGTAAGAGTCAGTCGACATCAAATAACGTCGGAGCGTGAGCATGAAACAGTCGGAACAAAGAGCATACCTTGTCAGGTGGATTACCGTTACCAAAGGGAATGACTCGCCTAGATCCTCTGGGGTTGTCCTGATTGCCTGTGATGCTCCTCAGCCACAAAGCCACGATCTTGGACGGCACTTCTTCTGGATGGACTCGAGCGGTGTCGTCCGGTCCAGAGTACAGCCACATGGGATGATCGCGAGATTGAAGAGGCTGGATTCGTCGACTGAGGAACACCTCCAGCAGGTCCAGGCCGGTGACGCCGTCATTAATAAGCTAAACCACTTTCTCTACCAACATCTTTGTCTCCACGCTCTCAGCAGCAGTCACTTTCAGTGGGGCAGGGGTCTGAACATGGTCGAACGAGAAGTGGGGAAGACCAGTCGACTGGCCTGGAGCTGAGATGTCCTGGCAGTAGAACCAGGTCGACTGCCAGCCTCTAACAGATTCAGGGAGAGTCGTGGCGGGGAAGGCACTCCTATGCCTCTTTTGGATACCTAAACCCCCACACATCTGAATGACATGGGTTTTTGAGTCACTCGACTTCACTTTTTTGACCGACTGGGAGCAAATGGTGAAGATATGTTTGAAAAGACCCCAGTGCGGTCGACACCCTAAGAAGTTCTCGCACATCGATACGAATGCGGCCTACGTGATAGTGTTGGGGGAAAAGTGGTGGAGTTGCGCACCAAAGAAATTCAAGAATCCCCGGAAGAAGGGGTGCGGAGGAAGCGAGAAACCTCGGTCGACATGGGTGGCGAGTAGAACACACTCACCCGGTCGAGGCTGAGGCTCCATCTCCCCCTCCGGCAGCCTGGCCGCTCCCTTGGCGATCAGGTCGGACTCCGCCAGCTCATCCAGATCCTCCTGCCAAATCAAAGACCGGATCCAATCGCCCTGGATCCAGCCCGGTGGCAGCCCCGTGCGCAAAGACGACCCGCGGCTCTTCTTTTTGCCCTTCGCCACCCCCGTCGCCTTCTTCGTGCGCTCCAGCGCCGCCGTCTTGTCCTTCACCATGGCGGCGGAGCGGCAGCATCGAGAGCGGAGGAGCTGAGCGCGGTGGAGAAACGAAGGAAGAAGAAGGAAGAGCGGGCATGCACAGTGCAGACGCCTCGGCCCCATCGCCTTATAAGGAGTCGCTTCCGAGTGACTGACGCGTGGGACCGGGCAATCCTATCAAATCCCGCAACAGTTGTGCGCAACGTACGTGGTGAAAAAGGCGGCGTCGCTGTTTTTATCCGCTCCGCCCGCTTCGGCACTCCCCGTCCTGCGCGCTTCCCCAAAATTCCGTATCCCATGAAATCCGGGATAAGCAGCAGTCAATCGCGCCCAAGATCCTACGCACTAATACGACACTCGGCGCATGATGTCACAAGTTCAATCGACAACTCCCTGAATGGATCAAGGCGGCTGAGTCGACGCCAAAGTACCAACGTGAACTCTCCGTTTTGCAGAAGATGCTCGTGAAGGCACAAAACTCCGAACAAGTTCAACTTCAACTGAACCTTAATCCATTCGGGGGCTACTGATGAGGATACAGACCTGGGGTAGGGTCATAGGCCAGACCTACACGCCCTACCCGAGGTCACTACCCTAGAAGATAAGGGGTCCAAGAGACAGCAGGAGGCCCCCAGTCAAAGATGTCGAGTGCTATCCACTCGACAGTCGGGTCACTCGGGCGTCCTCCCCCTTACTGTCACTCGACCATCCAAAGAATCACTCGACCTATCGAAGACCAGGAGTCACTCAGCATTGCAACGGGCGGGCGTTCACTCCGTAGTCTTTAAGGTCATTAATAGCACTTAAGGCTGACGTTATCAGTAATGCCCTTACTTTATGTACATTAAGCCCCTTATAATGGAGGAGGGCTGGGGTCCTGGCACACTCTATATAAGCCACCCCACCCCCCCATCTGGGACAAGGGTTTGCACCCTCTGTAATATCACACACATAATCCAATCGACCGCCTCCGGGCACCGAGACGTAGGGTTATTACTTCCATCGAGAAGGGTCTGAACTCGTAAACCTCGTGTGTACACCTTCACCATAGCTGAGATCTTGCCTCTCCATACCTACCCTCCTTTCTACTATCAGTCTTAGGACCACGACAGTAACTGGTTCCTGATTCGATGAACTAGGCATCTCCTGATTAGATGAGGTAGCCATATCCTTCATGGGAAAGATATCTTCAAAGAAAGTCGCATCATTCGACTCCATGATCGTACCGACATGCATGTCAGGTACCTCATATTTTACAACCAAGAATCTATAACCAATGCTATGAAAAGCATATCCCAGGAAAACACAATCCACGGTCTTTGGTTCAAGCTTGCGCTTCTTTGGAATTGGCACATTGACTTTCACCAAACAACCCCAGGTTCATAGATAAGAGAGTTTTAATCTTTTCTTCTCCCATTCCTCGAATGGAGTTATCTCTTTATTCTTTGGGGAACTCGGTTTAGGACATGACATGCAGTCAATATCGCCTCCCCCCACCATGCCTTGGAGAGACCCGATGTGTCTAACATGGCGTTAACCAAATCAGTTAGAGTACGGTTCTTTCGTTTGGCCACCCCGTTTGACTGAGGTGAATAGGGAGGCGTCCTCTCATGGGTTATACCATGTTCTGCATAAAAGGAATCAAATTCATTTGAGAAATACTCTCCACCACGATCGGACCTAAGCCTCTTGATCTTTCGATCAAGTTGATTTTCCGCTTCAGCTTTATAGATCTTGAAGTAGTTCAAAGCCTCATCCTTAGATTTCAGAAGATACACATGGCAGTATCTAGTGGAGTCATCAATCAACGTCATAAAATACTTCTTTTCACCTTTTGTCAAAACACCATTCATTTCACATAGATCTGAATGTATGAGCTCTAGTGGTGCAAGATTTCTCGTTTCCGCAGTCACATGAGACTTGCGAGGTTGCTTAGCTTGCACACACACTTGACACTTAGATCCCTTGACAGTGGTGAAACTAGGGATTAAGTTTAACTTCGCTAGTGGCGACATGCAACCAAAGTTAACATGACAGAGACGTGAATGCCACATATTTGATTCACTATTGTTGCAAACGTGATTAACAACTTTATTGCAAACGTCTGATAAGGCTAAACGAAATAGGCCTCCTAACTCATAGCCTTTACCAACAAAGGTTCCATACTTGGATATAACAAATTTATTCGACTCAAACAAGCTTGTAGCCATCTCTACACAGAAGAGATCCGCTAACAAGATTTTTATTGACGGAGGGGACATAATGCACGTTCTTCAGCCGCACGATCTTCCCCGAAATAAACTTCAGATCGACCGTGCCAACACCACGAACAGAAGCACTTGAACCGTTGCCCATCAGCATGGTTGAAGTCCATGCGGTCTGATAAGACGAAAACATGGAAATATCACTGCATATATGCACAGTAGCACCCGTGTAAATCAACCAATCAGGAGAATGACATACTGAAAGAATAGTGGGAAATATACCATACACAGCATCCTTCATGTCAGTGTCTCATATGACAACATTAGCGGACTTGCCGCCTTTCCCAGGATAACGCTTGTCATAGCGATTAGGGCAACTAGGAGCCCAATGATCAGGATCCCCACACACATGACAAACACCTTTCTTCTTGTCATTCTTCTTCTTGAAGTTCGTGTGTTGCACAACCTTGTTCTTCCCATCAAACTTTGCTTTACCATCAAACTTGCCCTTGTTCTTGAACTTGTGGGGCTAGAAGTTCTTCTTCTGTACCAGATTGGCACTAGAACCTCCCTCAATACCTCGAGCACGGTTTTCCTTTGCTCTCGCCTTTTCTTCCACATCAAGAGTACCAATGAGATCTGGAAAGGAAAACTCCTGCCTCTTATGCTTCAGTCAGGTAGCAAAGTTCCTCCACGTGGGAGGAAGCTTAGTAATGATACCTCCAGCAATAAACTTGTCCGATAGGATACAATTGAAGTGCTCGAGTTCTCTAGCAAATGATTGTATCTCATGAGCTTGCTCAACCATAGAGCGCTCTTCAGTCATCCTGTAGTCATAGAATTGCTCCATAATGTACAGCTCAGTGCTAGCATCCGAGACCCCAAACTTGGCCTCGAGTGCGTCCCACATATCTTTTCCATTATCAATTGACGCATAAGCATCAACTATGTTCTCATCAAGAACACTCAAGAGAGCAGCCTTAAACAAGGTATTCATTTTCTGAAAAGCTTGTGCATGTTGAGCATCTTGCTCTCCTTCAGGTTTGCCAAGTGGCGTCATAGCAACTCATGGTTTGAAACCATAAGACTGCTCTCACGCGCCACCTCTTATAGTGGATACCCTCAAACATAGGAGGTCTCATGGAAGCAGCAAAACCACTTGGGGTAAATTGCCTATGATAAGGTTTTTGGATTGTTGGAAATATGAGCAATTTACCAAATGATTTATTAACAGAAATACTAGATAAAGCACGACTAGTATAGCAGTGATAAAACAAATCATGTGATTTGACAAAAAGAAGATAAACAACATCTGCATATATAAACTAGAACTGAACACATCTAGAACAGACACTAGAGCAAGAAATTGTGACAGTACCTCGAACACGAAGAGTATGAGAACGTACGGAACGGGAGTAGATGCACCGGTCTTGGGGTCGGTGTCCTCGCCAGCCATGTCCCAAAAACCTTATCACCCTTCTCACATACAGGACTTAAAATGTGCGGTTCCGGAGGCCTACTGTCCCGACCTGCAGTGCACGCCGCAAGCCGGGATGGAGAAGAACGTAGCAGCAGCGCAGTGCTCAGGAACTTGTGGCAAGAGGAAGAAAAGGTTCTGGTGCGTCTCTTTGAGAGGAGCGACCTCCCTTTTATAGGCGCAAGAGAAGGAGGCGAGAGGTTGCGCCGGGAGCTGAAGGGAACGAGGGAGATGAAATGAACATGCAGTAGCCGAAGGGTGCAACATTCGTATTCAATACATGCTCATACAAGTGGGGAAAGAACCTCCCTTATAAAGAGGTCCAACTCCCTCTAAACTAGCAATGTGGAACTAAACTTTAGTTCCACCTCTTGCCTTGCACGAATGGACTGCGTGGGCCTCTAGGATTTATTAAAAATTTCTGAAACTGCTATTGGGCTAGGCCCAAATAAACAAAATTCCAGCAGATCTATTATCAACTCCACCGGCCGTGCAAACCACACAGTTTCGTTTTACCGCGCCGCGTTCCGTCCAGATCAAACCATCGGACCCTTCCATTTATCAGTCTGTCCTATAATTGTCTGTTTTGAGATGCCCTTACCATCCACTGCAAACTAATGCGGCCGGCCTCTACGATTGAGTTGTATGCTTGTGGCTCAAGTAAACAAGTCGTACTAGCAGTGGCGGAGCTAGCGACAGATGACTGAGGGGGCAAATGACCAAATATATGTTTTATAGGGGTCAAAAACTACATTTCCCCTGATTTATGGCACCCAAATACAGAGTTCCTTCACAAA
>NC_041391.1:643393533-643470733 GCF_002162155.2 Triticum dicoccoides | reverse complement strand
CACCTGCAGTAACTGCAGTAATACACATAGCTCCGCGTACTAGTGGTGTTAAGTTTTGATTCACGAGTTTGTTTACAACTTCCTCGTCTTTACATTTTGGGACGGAGACCGTAGTACACAATTTCATTGTCCGACACTGCCAGAAAGAACTGTCGCAGTCGCGCCTTCTGTTGACCTCCATCGATCGATCGATCGGTTGGCTGACAAATCAAAAGACGTGTAGATGTGAATGAATTGGTCGCTTCTCGTCTAGTCTCGGTAGTTAATTAGAATGTCCTGACGACTTGTTTGTTTCCAGGGAACAACTAGTATTTAGTAGACGCAGTAGAACATACAAAATCGATCGGGTGGTGAAAAGTTACATGACCGGAAAAAGCAAATCTTTGCATGCGCACTGGATCTAAATTTCGACGGTGCTACTAGAACAGAGAAAGACCAATTGAAAGACACATTCAAATCTTTGACAAGTCCGGCCGGATAAACCTACCGTACATGCAGTTGAGCTTTATCCAGCACGCTAAGTAACCATAGATATGTTTTGCTTACTCAGTTTCATGGAAATGATCGGCATTCAGGGGCAAAAGCTCTTTTTTCTTCAAAGAAGGCGAATAGTAGCCCAGAAGCAAAATTAATCTGACCAAGAGCAAGGAAGACATGTGGCTGCTGCAGGTTGAACGGTTCTTGTCAAGGCTGTTCTAGCGGCTATCACAATATATTATCTCACTCCTCTTGACATCCCGGTGGAAGTCCTTCCGAAAATTGATAGCATCCGCCTTGCATGTCTTTGAACCAGCATGGACAAGGTTTTCGGAGGGAAATGCAAGGTAAACCGGGACCTCGTTTGCAAACCAAAGAACAAGGGCGGCTTGGAGTGCTCAATCTGAACAAATTTGCTAAGGCCCTGAGACTTCGATGGTTATGGTTTGAGTGGAAAGATAAGAGCAAGCCATGGATTGGCATGAGTGCCGTGCACGGAAGACGACCGCCATTTCTTTGCAGCGGCCACTACGGTCACCGTGGGAAATGGAAGGACAACAAGGTTCTGGAATTCATCTTGGCTAGGAGGATTGTGCCCTCGTGACATCGCTCCCCTGTTTCTACGATCTCTCTCACAAGAAAAACTCCTCGGTTCAGCAAGCTATGGCCAACAACCAATGGATTGCGAATATTGACATCTCAAATGGCCTCTCCTTTGAGCACATCCAACAGTTTGCTAACCTTTGGGACAAACTAATAACAGTGGCCCTCGATGACGACGTTGAAGACTCGATTATATGGAAGTTCACCAAAGATGGGGTATATTCTGCATCCTCGGCTTACAAGGCTTAATTTGAAGGCCTCACCACCTCGGACCTTGTCCATTCAGTGTGGACGGTGGGCGCCCCCTTGGTGCAAGTTTTTTTTTTTTGCTTGGCTTGTTCTTCAAGATAGGATTTGGACTTCGGACCGCTTGAGCCGCCGTGGTTGGCCTAATTGCGTTCTATGCCCTCTGTGCAAGCAAACCCACGAAACCGCGACTCATCTACTCTTCCAGTGCCGCTACACCATGTGCATTTGGAATGACGTCCTCCCAAGGCTCGGCATGCATCACATCACCACGTCTACTTGGGTGACGAGGGCTTCGGTCAGAGAATGGTAGAATGGCAACCTTCAGATCCGTCTCGGCTCGCCCAAGGCGTTGGCCTCCCTCACGAAGCTCATCTCTTGGGAGGTTTGGTCGGAGCGCAATGCCAGAGTCTTCCGCAACTCGGCGGCCCCTTTCATGGTCATCATCAACAAAATCAAACAGGAGGTGGTACTTTGGGCTTTGGCTGGAGCGAAATATTTGGGTGTTGTAATGCCGCGAGATTAGTCCTTTTATTTGCCGCTTTGCGGTTTTTATCTAAAACTTTCTCCCTTAATCAATGATGAAATGGCAAGTCTTTATTTGGCTTGTTTTAAAAAAAAAAGATCTGACCAAGAGAGAGCAGCTAGCTGCCTTTTCTTGGGAGTCAATCTATGGACGGACGGTTCCCTTCCCTCTGGGACGTACGTCACGCACGCGCATTGCATTTGCATAGTGCCACGTCATCGCCGCATGCATGCATGCATATTGCTTGCTACGTGCTCTGCTCGAGCAAGAGAGTCCTACCCAAACGTGCGTAAATCCATCTGCATTTGGGCAACAAGACCGTTGATCTCCGACAACAAGCACGCATAGTCCGGTCGAACGAGGCAACGAAGGTTGTGCGCTTTCGCCTGGCCTTCCGCAGCAACATAATGTACCGCTTTGACAAAATGACTGCTTAAGTTAATTGGTCAAATCCGGGTTCCGTCTACACTGGTAGTAGTAGTAGGAGCCACCACCTGATCGACTGATCGGGCTGTACATACATGTGCTTAGTTAATTAATTGCAGTCTAAGGGAAAGGAAGGAATAAGGATCGTGCTGCAAAAGTTAATTAACTGCCAGGTCCATACACACGCACCATACGATAGCATTTTCTTTCCTTACGATCTCAGAAAAAGGGTCAGGTTCCACTATCAGAAGGCAACAGAAGAGACAGCATAAAAAAAGGCATCCTAGTGCAAAACGATAGAAGAGCTAGCGAGCTAAAGCCGCCGCCTCCTACTAAGGCTAATCAGTTGAACCTAGGACAGCCAAGTTTCAACAGAACCATACACACTACTTTCTCCATCCCCAAAACAAGTATCTCAATTTTAGCATTTACAACTTTAACGAAAATCCAATTCGGCTCTTGGGAGCCCGTCAAAAATGTTAATTTTCAAATGTCAAAAAGTTTTGAAAAAAAATAGATGTGATCATGTGATCATTGTCACACCAGAAACGCTACCTGTAAATTTTTAGTAGGAAAGCTTAAGTATTTTGATCTGTGCAAACAAAAAATCAAGTCGAACGATAAATATTACCTCCAAATATTACACTTATTTTTGTTTTTTTCACCGACGAAGCACCGTCATCCCATTTCGCATGAAAATTAGCAATCACATTTGTTGCACTAACAAGAACATCTGTGAAAAAATTCAGAATTTTTTAATTTTATTTACTATTTATTTTGAATTTACTGTTTATTAGGGAGGATATGCACCCAGGAGCCAAAGTGAATCCCGGTAGTCGTTGAGAATTAATTAAGAGCAGAAGCGTTCCTACGTACGGACGTACGCGGGCGCGAACTGGTCTTGTCAGACGTCAGTGAGAGAAGCCTCTTGAGAATGGTGGGTGGGTGCGTCGCCATCTTACAATGGCCATGAGACGAGGATGCAGAGCAGAGCTATAGCTACCATAGCAAAACACCTTAGCATAGTACTCGTATGTAGCCGGCCAAACGCTTCCTTTCCAAAAGCGAGAGGCACCCGCGAGAGTTCCCACCCGCGCGCACCCTGACAGCGACACGTAACAACGCGGGCAGCTTCTTCCATCATCATCATCCTCAAAGTACTCGTATTAAACTGTTAATTTCTCCATCTCAAATGCTAGTTAAATGTATCCGTTCCTCAACTGCTCCGTTGAACTGACGTTGCCAGTTACCTCACCAGCCATCCGAAGATGCAGTGATGGAAAAGAAATGCTACCAGCAAAACAATAGTAGCAGGTGGTAAAATTGGCTACAGTGTGCATCACAGCGCGACACGTACGTACGTACATCCATATCCTTGTCATAGTACTGGCCGGTTGTACATATTTCGACCACGAAACTGCAGTATACTTGCACAGACAAGTACTACATGAGCTACAGTATACTTGCACAGACAAGTAATACATGAGCTAGAGTCCACACGCGTCATTGTCATACGTACACACGTCAGGCGCCGGCCAGCAGCCAGCTGCATTCCGGATCATTTTTTCCTACAGCTAGCGAGCTAGTCGCATTCACCTTCAACCCAAGCCGGCACACAATGCCCAACTCGCCGGAGCAAAATCACCATCAACCTATCATCAACGTCACCGGCCGCGCAAACCACGCAGATTCGTTTTACCGCGCCGCGTTGCTCCGGCCAGGTCAAACCATCGGACCGTTCCGTTTACACCCGCCCGCGCCTCCGCCTGGGCTACCTCCCCCGTGACCACGACCCGATCCATCCATGGCGCCATCCGACCAACCCAGCACCTCGCTATATATACGCGCACGCGCCCCACCCACCCTCCACACCGCACCTCGACCCATCTTGTCAACCCGTCATCCATTCCATTCCCGATCCCCATTCCAAGAACGAAAGGAATCAGTTCGTTTCACTCGATCGCCAAGGAAGGAACCACTCGACCTCCATCGGCACCATGAGGGCGTTCCTGATGGGCTGCTTCCACCCGCGCGGCGGCGCCACGGACCCGGCGGCGGTGGCGGACGGCGACGAGGCGACCACGGCCACGGCCAAGGCCACGGCGCCGTCGAGGCCGCCCACCAGGAAGGGCAAGAAGAAGTCGATGCGGCGGGCGCCGAGCGCGACGGCGCGGCTGCGGACGCTCTCCTTCGACGACCTGTCCCGCACGCTGGCCTCGTCGGGGATGCACGCGTTCACCGTCGCCGAGCTGCGGGCCGCCACGCGCAACTTCTCCGGCAGCCACTTCATCGGGGAGGGCGGGTTCGGGCCGGTCTACAAGGGCTTCCTCGACGACAAGGTGGTGCCGGGGATGCAGCCGCAGCACGTGGCCGTCAAGTACCTGGACGCCGAGGGCCCGCAGGGCCACCGCGAGTGGCTCGCCGAGGTGGTCTACCTCGGCATGCAGCTCAGCCACCCGCACCTGGTGAAGCTCGTCGGCTACTGCTACCAGGAGCACCACCGCATGCTCGTCTACGAGTACATGGCCCGGGGCAGCCTCGAGCACCACCTCTTCAAGAGTAAGCGCCAGCATCCATTCACGCACGCACCACACAATTCTTCGATGATTGATCACGCCGACATGGTTACTGATCTGGGATGGTTTTGCAGATCTGCTGGCGAGCTTGCCGTGGGCGACGAGGCTGAAGATCGCGGTGGGGGCGGCCAAGGGGCTGGCGTTCCTGCACGAGGCGGAGACGCCGGTCATCTACAGGGACTTCAAGGCCTCCAACATCCTGCTCGAATCGGTGAGTAGCACTCCGCCATCCCTACCAACTCCGGCGGGCATATCATATCCCGTTCACGTTCATACCTCCATTTCCCGTGTACACGCACGCACGACTAGTTCGTCGGCGCCCCCCAGCATATACGATTTGATATGACGACCGTCTCCGTATCCCATTTCTGCGCGCGTACGTGCCAGCACGTTTTAAAACCTGCTAGTTGGCCGATCTCTGTCGGTTTATATTTCTCTAATGATGATGTATCGGAGACTTTGATCCGTTGAACGGGCAAAGCCATGGACTTAATCTCTATTGGTAGTACTTAATTACTGTTAGCCACTAACAACCACAATTTGAATATGCGTGGAACCAGTAATCTTTTTTCCCGGTTGAATTGTCTCAATTGGCTATGCCTCGGACGGAATCAGACAAGCATCAATGTCCCTGTCATTGAGAGGAGGTAGGAAACGTGCCCTTGATGATAATACAAAATTGGCCTCTTCGTGTTCTTAATTAATTCTCCTAGCTATATTAGCACCAGCTAGAACGCACAAACTGTAGCAGGAGCTGGCCAACATAGTCGAACATGTCTAAATCAACCACACCTACACCTAGTATACATCTAGTATGATAACCTAACCCAGCCACTTTACTTGACACCCCAGATAAGATAACCACGTAGTACAAATGTCAAATACACACAACAGTTCGGTACACATCCACCTAAACAACCGTGCACGCACTTCACGTGTATATTACTATTAACCAGTACACGTACGTCGACCGACCGGTGATTCTGACTCTGTATGTGCCTATGTATTGCAGGACTACACGGCGAAGCTGTCGGACTTCGGGCTGGCGAAGGAGGGCCCGTCGGGGGACGACACGCACGTGTCGACGCGCGTCATGGGCACGCACGGCTACGCGGCGCCGGAGTACATCCTCACGGGCCACCTCACGGCGAGGAGCGACGTGTACAGCTTCGGGGTGGTGCTGCTGGAGCTGCTCACGGGCCGCCGGAGCGTCGACAAGCGCCGCCGGGGCCGCGAGCAGAACCTCGTCGACTGGGCGCGCCCCTACCTGCGGCGGCCGGACAAGCTGCACCGCGTCATGGACCCCAGCCTCGAGGGCAGCTACTCCGCCGAGGCCGCCGCCAAGGCCGCCACCGTCGCGTACAACTGCCTGCACAGCGTGCCCAAGAACCGGCCCACCATGCGCGAGGTCGTCGACTCGCTCGAGCCGCTCATGCGCATGTCCCGCGACGTGCCCGCCGGGCTGTTCGTCTACACCGCGCCGTCAGAGCCGTCGCCGGCGGCCAAGGTCGTCGCCGACAAGGCCGCAGAGGACGGCGAGGAAGCCAAGGACAGCGGCATTAGCCCGGCGGCAGCGGCCAGGAAGAAATGCCAGCGCTCGGCCGTGCACACGGAGAGCGCGGCGCCCAAGTACGCGAGCTCCGTGGCGGGGAAAGAGAGCCGCGGCTCGCCGACGCAGAGGAGGGACAGAGGGGCGTGAGCAACAATGGCCCGCATGCGCGAGATTTTTGTTTGTTCAAAGTGTACATAATTGAAAGAACCACGATGTGTAATCTGTTGGTTGATTGATTTTTTTTCTTTTCTTGGTGATTGTATTTGTATCCCAAGAGCAAAAGGTGTTAGTACAGAATTCTTTTTCCAGGCCCAAACGATGGGTGTTCTTTCTTGATTGAGACGTTCCTTTTGAAAAATGAATCATCTGCAGCGGATTGTTTGGTACAGGGACTATAACAGGATTGTTCAAAGTGTACATAATTGAAAGAACCAGGATGTGTAATCTGGTGGTTGCTTCTTTTCTTGGTGATTGTATTTGTATCCCAAGAGCAGAAGGTAACGTACAGAATTTTTTTCCAGGCCAAAACGATGGGTGTTCTTTCTTGATTTGCTATCTGAGACGTTCCTTTTAAAAAACACAAGTTCAGCCACTCCCATAGCTAATGCTTTCAACTATCACTTTTGCAGAGATTAGAAAGCATCTGATTACGAGTGCGAAACATGTTCTGCACCAAACAGGACTTTTTTGCCACAGATGTAATCAATTTTGGGCAACTGCTTCGCATTTCTACAGTATTCTTTGTACAACATAGATAGCCAAGACAACTGGACACCACGAATCCAGGGCCGTTCGGCGTCTAGCAACAATTGTTGCTTTGGAACTGCATACCTGACCTACCACCCCTCTTCCACACTAGATCAAATTTGCTCTAAAAACCTAAACAGAGTACAACATTGCTGAAGGGGTGCAACCCCATAAAAATCTGGGGATTAACTGATCCTCACGGCAGCCCAAACCTCATTGTTCTATTACACAGGGAGTGGGTCATGATGCCGTCAGTAGAAACTGCGCAGATGGATAGTGATGAAGAGATTCCGGCAGCTCCACATCCGCATAATCTATCGCTGGGATGGCGATCGATAAATCCTCGGTCGAAAACGGTATGCTGCACCAAACAAGCATCAAATGTAAGTGCAAAATCGGCAACCACATAAACATACTCCACACTCTACAAACAGAACACGAAACTTTGGAAGGAGCATTTTCTACAGTGTGTTAAGCTAACTACCAACAAAATTATAGCTACCTTAAATCATCATCCAACAAAAAGGAATTTGACGCGAGGTTCTGAGTATCTTTGTTGACCATCTCCCGCATTGCAGCAACAACCTGTAAAATCGTAACATTTTCAAGACAAATAACGCAAGACAAAATCTAAAAGACGAAAGGTCCAAAGCTAAAAGTGCATACCTCATTTGATATTCCCTGGGTATTGTACTTGTCGTCCCAGTACATTGAGCATATCCTGTAGATTTGCCTAAGGCTCAAGGACTACACGTGAAAAGGGCTGGTTACAGTCTGCAACAAAATGATGGCTAACTGCAAAAACAGAAGCTGTACACAGAATTACCGGGCAGAGATCTTGACTGATCTCCTCAAGTGTCTTTTTCCTTTTTTGGTGTATAACCTACATTATGTAATCAGTGAGAAATACCCCAAGGCATAGAAGATGCAACAGAAATGACACGGAGAAAGTGCATCTTGCACAAGCAATTACCAAAAATCCGACAGCTTGTCTAATATAATTAAGCTCATGCCAAGAAGTTCCTGCAAACTAAAAGTAAAACGGATAATAAATTTGTGAAGAACAGAACAGAAAATAAGTAGCCACACAGAAAGTGATAATTTCCAGGTGTTACTTTTTCCAAAAGACGAGATATAACAGGAAAAATGAAACAATATTATTGGACATGAAACGAGCGGAGCCAGATTGTCAGGGTTTCTCGTAGTCCACTTCCTGAATTATATGCCAACCAGACAAGCAGAATGTAGAACTAGCACAACTTACCTCCTCAGAGACATCAGTAATCCATTTCTCCAGCAATGACAGTCCAGCTTTAACATATTCTCCATTGGAGAATGTACAACATTCACGCCGAAGAAGAAGACTGATGGCACAAAAAAATTGTTAGTATGACTGAAAGTGAAGTAGAATCTCATTATTCTGCTGGTCCCTTATCTGTACCATACTGACAAAGCATTTTCTGAAGTGTCAGTGTCCCATTACCTACAATTTTTTAACCCAAAGAATCCTATTTGTTCCGTCACATATAGACCCTTTCCTCGACCCAGAATTATAGCTACAGTGATCTATTCGCAAATAAAAGGAACAAGATTTTACCATTCGTTTAAGAGTTGTATTGTTTGTCAACTAATCTTAGAGGATCACTGTCGCAACACATGGCACTGGCTATCATGTGTGTTGCTTGCATATTATTAAGACACAGATACCCAAGTACTCAAATTATAATAGAAGTAACTACCTGTTGAAAAGTTGTATGTTGACGAAGGAGAATAACTGAGTGATCAGCTTACGTATAAAGAACGATGGCACCTGCAGCACAAACATATAAGGTTACTAGAATCACTTGGATAAAGCTATCGAATCCTTTCTAGTGGAGAGTTGTGCCAAAATAAGAAGAGTTAAATGAAAGGCTTACATGATTTTCACGCAGAGTATCCATAAGCAAATTTAGGAAACTGACAATGTTGTCCCAGTGGGAGTTCGATGGCTGTTGAGCACTAACCCCTGGTGCTTTGGGAGCTTTTCCAGGGCGTGTTGATTTTGGAGCCTGACGTGCGATTTTTCAAAGGATACAAAAATGATCCAGTTGTACAATGCTGTCTGTAACCAAATCACAAAAGAGAGGAAGGTATATACCTGAATGCAAAGACTGAGAAGAGGTGATATTTCCTTTTTTAGATTATCCCTTAGCTGCCCAAAGATCTTTTCGACACATGCTGTTAGCTGCTGTTTGAATAGTATGGCTGGATACCTAGCATCCACTTGTGCAGTATCACCACGCCCTGCAAGCTATTGAAGCAATCTCAGTGTCAGGGAGAAAGAACGTTGTTATTCTATTTTACAGAGATTTGCAAGAAAAACTACAAAGATTGACTAGTTTAGTAGTGCTAACATTTACTCCCTCCGTCCCATAATGTAGGAAGTTTTTTGACACTACTCTAGTGTCAAAAAACATCTTACATTATGGGACGGAGGGAGTACAATATTTATGGCTGTGGTTATGCATCACTTGATATCTATGTTTCCATGTGTAATTTAAGAAAGCGTACCCATGATTTTGCAAATTATATGTAATCTATATTCTTGCATAACTGTGACCATACCCAATAACACTCAGTTCCAAAAGGATTCTTCAGCATATACTAGCTTTCAGAGCAAAATTGACTGGCAAGCTCAGTTCCTTACTTGGGCTAACTTCCCACCTAGCCCTCCAGCAGAGCGGCGAGATGGTGTACCAAAAAATCCATTTGACCGTAGATTCTTCTGCAGAAGGCACAGCAGTGCAGAAGTATTGGACAACCAATAAGGTAATCTACCATCTGCTTCCTTTGCCTGGAATAGGAACAAAAATAAGAATATTAAACCTATTGGCTTCCACAAATGAAATGTCTGTTGCGAATAGCAAAACAAATGGGGGCTTCGAACGATTTTACCTTGAGAACATCGTTTATGGCTTCAATTACATGATCAAAAATAGCAGTCCTCTCTGATTCAAAAGCACGCCAATGTAGAAGGCATCTGTAGATGATACATGCAGCAACTGGTTTGCCATCCTTGAACCCTAAATTTTCCTTTATGCAACTTAACAGGATTTCATGGTTTCCCTGCAAGAAACAATACCATCACTAAAATAGCTCAGAACTAAATTCTTACATGAATACCACAGAATCCTGAACAAACTATAAGCAATCTTATCTCTGAAGGCATCAACTGAATTCCATATGAAAAGAAGAACAGTCAGATTAAGAACAGTGCTGAATTCACCTCATGCCTTTCAACAGGCAACCTTGCCCTCCTTGACCCAGTACTATGTTGAACAGGAGACAGATATTTTGTTGTTGGTGGAGTTTCCTACAATTTTAGGTTTGACAGTTTCAAGCAGTTAGAAAAAGAGTATAAAACACTGGAGGTATCCAACTTGAATCAAAAGAAATCTTACAAATGTGCGCTTCTGCTCGCTGTTTGTATGACCAATCGAGTTAGAAAATTTCTGTATTCAGGGAAACAAGTCAGTTAACTAACCAAAATGACAATGCAGCTAGGTTAGTACTCAAACTTACCGTTACAAATATCACTAAGAAAAAATAGAGGTGCTGGGACCAAAATAGCAGTGTGACAAATACAAGGCATGAAAATTAGAGTGAGCATAAAGGAAAGAACCTCAGGCAGCGGTTTTGGAGTAATGCTAAATGCCTTTTGCCTTAGAACATGATTTTCATTTTCCAAGTTCGTAAGTTTCTCCTGCAATCTGAATGCAGGAAGGCTAACTATTAGATACTAACACTAGCAAAAGAAATAACGCTCAAAAACCATAGACGCATGGATCATTCCAGAATCCTGCGATTATTTATATGCGGAAGGGAAAGCATACTTATCCAAATTTTGCTGGAGGCGGGTGCATTTTCCCTCCGCATCTTTCAGTTTCTCCATCGTATCATCACTATTTTTACGAGCTGTGCTAAGTTCATTTTCCAATAATGAATTCTTCTCCGATAATGATTCGACTATGTTCTGTGGAAGCAAGAGAGAACTGCTTCAGCGGAAGTAACTAATTAACAATCAGCAGAAGCATCAAATGCTAGCATCAGTCAACAAGTCCCAAAAGGTCACTATAATTCATATTCAAAAGAGGGAATGGCAAAGCATATAGACCATTTAACGGAAAAACTATAACAGCAAAGCATAAAACCATAGTGGTTCCATGAATGACCCTTAGAATGAACCATGATATGTATGGAAAAAAATACTACCTCTGTTCACTTTTATAAGACGTTTTAGACATTCAGACACTGTCCAAAACAGTACAAAGCAAGCTGTCTGAAACGTATTATAAAAACAAATAGAGGGAGTACGAGTTAAGATCATGCACAGTGGCTAAAGTATTCGATAACTTGAATTTTTCACAATGCATGAAGTACACCAGTTAGTTCGTATGAAGTAACTAAAGTATTCAAGAACTTGAAATTTTTCACAAGAATGCATGAAGTAACCTAAGAAGCAAACTGAAAGTAATCGAGAACTTGAAATCTTTCACAAGAATGCATGAAGTAACCTAAGAAGCAAACTGAAAATGGAGGCAAATCAAACATATTTATGATAACATATTAAAATAGAGGAGACTTCAAACCTTTAGATTAGAGTTCTCATTTTCTTCTTCTGCTTTCAGAATCTTGTTACTGCGCAACATAGATATCTCTCTCAAAGAATCATCCAATTGCCTCTGGAGAATTAGATTTTTGTCATGTTCACTCCGGGCAGATAATTTAGCTGCAGCACATTCTGCGCTTAATATTTCGATTATTTTGTCCCGCTTTGATATCTCCACCAACTTTGTTTCCTCACCAGCAGCCTGCATTTGAAAATCCATGCGTCAAGGAGCAAAAATTCATCATCATCGGAAACAAAATAAAGGAAAACTATCACAAACTCTGAACGCTGTCACACCTGCTGATTCATTTACATTCATACAACATCAAATGCAGGATAACAACCATAGCAGAAATGTTCAGAAAAACAATGAATTTGCATATGCAAAAAATATTTGTCCTTATACTGGCAGGAACAAGCATAACTGTCTCAAGTCTACGACATGCAGGGTAGCACATGCAAAATAAAGGAATCGCATTAAACACAAAAGCAATGAAGGCAGAGAAAAACATACCCGCATTCTCCTTTCCAGAGTAAGTCTTAAAGTAAGATCATCCAACTTTTTCTCAAGCTTATTCTTCGCCTCCCGGAGTGCACCAGCTTCATTTGCAGTCTGAAGAAGTAACCATAGCATAAGAATACTCCCGATGGACGCCAATAAAACAAAGCCGTTACACAAGCTCAGGAATTACAGACAGCACTATTCACAGAAGAAATCAGAGATAACATTAGATTGGAATGCTTTTCTTTTAGGTGTATATGGTTGTTAGGACCGGCTCTAAATATAAACAACATTAATCAGAAAAGGTGGTAGGCTCCCTCTCAACCTCGGCGACTTAGCCGGCCTACCCACATTCCTCAGAGTCATACACATGTCTTCAAATGACCGAGTTTAGACATGAAAATTCACAAGAAAACAGCGTTCAGAAGACCCTCGCTTCTTGGACTTAACCTGGCCCTCAAGATCTTAGCCATGTCTAATTAGGATTTCAGACTAAACCGCACAGCCGCTGCTTGACATGGTGCTGATAGGTGGCTCCCTCAAACGAGTCCACAATAACAAAGGAAATTGCGTGGTGTTTTAGGAAAAGAACTAGATCTTCAAAATACTTAAACTGGGTACAGCAAATCATTGTTATTTTCAGTACTGCTAGAAACATGCCAATTAATTTATTAGGCCATAAATAAATTACAGAATTGCAACCAGAAAAATACCATTCTGAGTTTCCTTAGCTCCCTTCTTGCAAGCTTTTGTCTCCAAGCACACTGAATTGCTATAGTGGCTTGCTTGTAATGCTGGAAAAGCATGGCAACCTTCCGTTTTCTCCAGAAAGACTACGAAGTGGCAACAAGAAACTCATGTCACATAAATTCAATAATACAAAGTGCTACCTCTTATAAGCAAGTGATGACATCACTGCAGTATAACATCCAGTACCTTCCTAATACTCCAATTAATCTAGAGGTAGATGGCCAAAAATATTAACATGCTTATAATGTAGAGGATCTTACGAGTTAAATTTTCAACTAATTGCTTGCTAGCATGGCAATTATCCCCAGATAATCAAGTTATCTTCTACTAAGATGGTATACTTGCTTTAAGTTTGTTTGCTTTCTTGCACAGTGTGCATACGTGTCTGGTGTGGGGAGGGGAAGATGAGGTGAACCTGTATCACTAACGCAGCCTTCTGCTCCCTGATGGCTGAGAAATAGCGGCGAGCAATAAACCCTCGAATACAAGACTGGATAAGCAGAGCTGCTGAACATGCTTCATGGTAATTCCGCTGTAACAGTAACCTTCTTGCATACTTCTGAAGAATTATGGCAGCCGCTGTTTCTCTTCTGATCTTATATATTTTCCTTGCAAAACAACCTGCAGTATCCTTCGAAAATTAACAATCAGGATGTACCAGCAATTACCAAGATAACACAGTTCATACAAAATGCTTACAGACCTACCAGATAAGATTCTTGTAATTTGCAGGCCATGAACTTACTAGGCACAAGAGTACGGAGCATAATTACTTATCAACATTCAAGAATAGAAAGATAAAAAAACTATACGTACCAACAAACTATTTCTATGCCTAGTCAGTGGTCACAAAAATTTAGCACTGCAAGTGCACAATGAAGTTTGATATCTTAAGACATCATTTCTTCTATTAAGGCCGATTGCATTAAACTGTATATGTTTATCTGAATTCAGATTGCAGGTTGGCACCGTACAAGATAATAAAGATAGCAATTGATTAAGGACACATATTTACCTCTACAATATGCTTGTATTGAAATTGAAGCCTTCTTTGTTTTCACAAACTCTTTGCGGGCGGCGAATGTTCTGAAACAACTTTGAATGCGCCGTGCAGCATTGTCCAAAACCTCAGCACGACGCACATCTAGTATCGCGATTTGACCGGCTCTAAGGAAGACCTTATTTCTACCAAGCTATCAGGTAAACAAAAGTGTCAAATTCTTACTTTCTAAACTTGAGCTGATTTATTAGTAAACTATCAATTGATACTTCAAAAGGGAACAGAATGAGTGTGTGCTGAAAAATGCAAGGGCACTTTTTGGAAATTACATAATCAATTAGAAAAGCACAAATGAAGAGTAATGGGCAGACTGTGTGAATATGTTAATCACTAATATCATAAAAATATAAGGAAATGGAAATATTATAATATTATCAGGCAAGAAGCTTACTTGAAAATTGCCCAGCTTCATTTTTTCAAGAACTGCCTCTGTCAACGCCCTTTCATCATGACTGCATAATTGTTCATATTTGTCAAATAATTGACTCTCGTTTATGCAAACAGCCTGGATAAACTCACCGTTTTTTCACAGGGCTTCTCATAAACTACTAAAATTGTGGGTGCTATAACTAACATGATGAGACAGTATGTAAACCAAAGTTGGCAATTTAGCATGGGACGAGCAAACAAGCATGTTGGCAGCCATTTGAGATGGCATGGAGTAGTTAATCTATGCTACATGCTGATTCATATAGACTATAATAAAGCACCGAATTATTCCACAAACAAAATAAATTAACAGAAGCTATGCAAGAATTGGCTTCACCTACAATGAGTTGTAACTGACAAGGGCATATTGTATCAAAATGGCACCACGAATGGCTTAACTGCCAGAAAAAACAATTGTCTTCGACAAAATTCAGATTTAAACTCATGAGATAAAGATTGTCCGTAAGGAACGGGGCCATCTACAGTCACAGATAGCAAAACAGTGTGTTGTTTATCAAAGCAAAATTATATCAAATTCAGCACAGGCACAAAGAATCTGTTCAAACTAAAACAGTAGAACAAACAATCTGTTACAAAAAATGTTTCCACATGAATCGAATGTTCTGTACTTCTGGTCAAGATCGCAAACCCCATTAGCATTTAGCGCAAAAGGAGAAGTTTTATTGTTTACAAAGCGGTGCAGCCAACATTGCACATTGTGAAGCAAACAACTTGAACCAAATTAGTTGCATAGTGCATATATTAGGTACCTTCCAAACATCAACTCAGGAACTAGGACTCCAAACCGATCAACAAATTCAGCATATGTCCTTCTGGTCGGATAGCCAGCAAGACTAATGCGAACAGCCTCTAAAACACCCTGCGCCACCACCAAATTACAATCTTAGGGAAAATATCACCAATAGATCATGCATGTATCAACAGATGGTAGTAAAACAGCATCATTTAAGTAGGCTCATGATCTATATCTTGAAAGGGCATTATAGAGCACAATACTTAATGATAAATAATTGTCAACTTTTTAGTGATCTCGCATATGTGGTTCCAGATACATGCTTGAGATTGTAGGCCTCCTCAAGTCATATGCAGGTATGATGTAGTTACAAGATGAATTAATGAGTTTGGAAAAGGTTGGCATAGCAGTAATAAAGAATTTGGCATAAGATTGGTCCTTCTATTGCGAAATGTATGAATTAAAGCAGAAATAATCAGCATTAAGTCAGGCGTCAAACAGCTAAAACATTTTTATGTGGAAAGATGCACTTATAACAAAAACAATGAGGAAAGACCAAAAGAAATACACTATTTATGCTTAAGGTGGAAATTCTTACTCCACAGCGAAGTTGGTGCAAGACACTTTGATTTTCAAAAAGCTGAGGTCGATTAACAGAATTAGGCTTCACACAGCGTACATAGTGAGGTTCTGTCGAGCTCAGTGTTTCCATGAGGGCTTGAAGTTGTTGCTACAAAACAGTGAATATAACATACCAGTCAGAAGAGTCAAAATTTTGTAGGCTTGTAGCTTGGTGCACATAAATTGACAAGGCATAGCAACCAGATGAAAAAAAAAGTCATAGCAGATACGCATATTACAAAGGCCAAACTTAAAACAAAATCAATTGAGCTTTGTATTGGTACCTTAAATCGGGAAGCAACTGATGAGAACTTGTACGACGATCTTAATGACTCTTCAGGCAAAGAACTAAAAAGTCCAGAAACAAGTGAACATCTTGAAGATGATAAAAGATTGCAGTGCTCTGCAACAATATAATCCCGGTTCTTCTCCAGAAAAGAATCTGTTTGATACGTCACCTACAAATGGTGGATTCTGTCATAGTCAACACATGAAAAAGTAATCAAATAATCTGGCTGGTGGCTTACCTTCCCAGCATAGTGAGAGATGGTAAAATCTGTTTCTGAGAACTTGGTCTTCTCAAGCCTAGGATGGGAAGACAAGTTTCTGAACATCTTTGATGCAAAGGTTGCGTGAGTAGATTTTGGAAACATGCTGCAAAATCAAAGGATAACTCAGAATAGGAATTTGCTTGTATAAGTATAGAACTTCCATGGATAAATAAAACCAAGTATTTACCAAGCCTCATCCAGCAGTGCAATAATTCCAATAGGTTTCTGTTTGGAGAATATATGATAGAATTAGTCTCAGATGAGCACAAGGTAGCATGTTATCCAGATCAAACAAGGGGCAGAAAGATGATGGCAAAGCAGTATTTCAAACCATTTCAAATATCAATTATTGAAGGCCAGTGGATGCAAAAAAAGCAACGCCTAACGTAAGCATGCCCAACTACCAACGAAAACATACATACTGTTTATACTTTATACATTAAAAAACTCTGTATTTATTACCTGCACCGGTTAGTAATAATATTGCAGATATTAACAGCTTGCAGAATGAATATATTTAACAACCTTCTAGGAAACAGCGGCATTTCAGTAACACACACTTAAGTCACCTTCGCATTATCATCCATTATACCGGGTATTGACCATATGATCAATGATGCTATTTATTCCATGAGCAAAGACTTTACAGCCTACGTAGTTCAACCCCGATAATATTCATTGGCCAGAATAAAAATAAACACACCAAAATCTTGGGAGGATGGAATGCATGCTGTACACAAAGTGTTACATGATAGATACATGATTATTTCCATCACCACAAACCATGATTATTTCCATCACCACAAACCTAAAACCAGGGAAGTGAGGGTACCATGAGTGATTTCAATATAATTAGATGGTGATGAGGACATTTGATGTCAGGTCAATACTTGCAATTAGCGAACAGGCAGCGTGTAACATCAAAAAAGTGAGACCAACCAGGGACCCTTGGTGTCTTTTTATAGAAAGAAGACAACCTGAGGCGCCATGCGGAAGGTAAGATTCGAACATGGGTGGGCTGCATGCACATTTGCACTTCTAACGGCACTCAGTTGTCAAACATCGTCAGTACACTGATGCTCGAGGCATAAAAGAGGTCACTCAATACTTGACATAATAACTTGTAAAAAGGTCACTCAATCCAAGTGCAAACAACTAAACACAAAGTAATAATCTAACCACCTAAAACTGAGAATATGATAAGAAAGTCAACGAAATAAGAAATCTAGCACGCTAAATCAAAATATAAAATGTGCATTTGAACAACGACCACTTCTCATTAACTAAAATTAGTAACGGCAATGAAACAACCTTTTCGATCAAATCTAGCATATCTTGATTGTCAATGAATTCAATGTAGCTCCAATTAATTTTCTCGCTTTTGTACTCCTCCTGCTCCATCTTGAATACGTGCTGAGGAAACACACGTGTAGCATTTGATGTTAACGAAAACAAGTGAATTAAGTATGCAAGGGCAGAGTATGTTGCCAACTTGTCATCCATTAAAGAGACGTTGTTCTACATCTGGCACTGGAACATACCTCATTAAAATGTTGCTGAAGCTTTTCATTGGCAAAGTTGATGCAAAACTGCTCAAAGCTACAGAGATAAATGAAAAAGGAATACCGTTTAAGAACCAGACAGGAGGGCAAATTCAATATTTAATGCGACCGCTGGTGGCTAAATTGCATGTTTTTACCAACATTTTCCAAAGTAGATAATTATAATATGTGCAGAACACAGAATAACTAAGCAGAAAGAGATTCTGAACCAAAATAATAATTCTGTGAAAAGATTGGCAGTCAGATGAGAACAGACAATAAATACCATCTTAAATATACATAAATCGGCAAACTGTTAAAAATGCTTAAAGCAAACAAACTATACATAAGTGATTAACGTTCATATCAGCTCGGCTATTTAAAGACCTGTTGTGTTTGAAGCTTTCAAAGCCGTAGATATCCAAAACACCGATTTGTGCCTTGGAATCAACATCTTGACCAATTGACTTGTTAATATTCTCAACAAGCCTGAAAACATAAAAAATGTGTTACCATATGCAAGCATACAAAACTTATCGAACAAGGCCGAGAGAAAATACCAGTCAAATAGTCTTGCATATACAGTCTTTGCGAGAGCATCACGATTAGCTGCTGCTGCAGCACAATCCAATTCTTTTATAATGATTCCCTCATTGGTGTGTATAGACCGGGTACATAAAGATGAGACCAACAGATCTGGATCGCACCTAATTCAAATAGCACAGTGATACTATAAACAACGATTTTAACTAAAAAAGAAAGATATAGAAAGGTAGTTTCCTTCAGGTCCAGAATATGACATAATTACTGCTACGCAAAAAGCATAAGATTCATGGTTGTGCATACGTTAAGATTCATTGATGCAAACGTTCAATGCATTCTCACTAAACTGTGGTTCATTCAACCTTCTACAGAACTGGTGTGAGAGCTAAAACAACAATGGTAGGTAGTTTAATATTATAAATTGATTGTAGATTCAGTCTTCACCAAGGAATATATGTTATACACAGTTACCAGAGAGATGTCACTTACATGCAAGCACAGATAAGGAGATTCGATTCAATTGAATATAAATACATCACGCATGATGAGAACTAAGAGTTTTAACTATTTGGATATTCCCTAACATAGGATATAAAGAGTATCCTCTGCTGGTCGGCAAAAAACTAGGGGCGAATTCATCTACATCCATGACCTCAACGGACAGGTCATTTAAATTAAACAGTCAACGAATTTAGGACTCAATGTAACTTTCTGTGACCATGATTAGTACAGACAGATGGGGATTATGAAAACAATAGATGTGTTGCACACATGTGCCTAAAAATAAATTCATACATGAGTAGTGTAGCTGTCATTTGGAGGTGAAAATTTGATGTTGAATCTTTAATTTTCGACGAATCAGAATCCTTTCCCGGAGAAAACTCAATATTGCCAAGATGGAGAATGGCTGCCAATGTCCGAAAAATAGCATCCTGTATATAAAGTACAGCATACACATTCATTCTTATTTTCTTACAAAAAAAAAAGGCAAAGCTACTCAATATAAGTACTGTAAAGTAAGCTTTTGGTTAGTATCGTATTTCCATATTAACATCTGTATATGGACAGGTTCTGTTAGAAACCTGATCGCTTCTGCTGATTCCGACAATATCCATTGCCCTTTTTGTCTTCCAGTACTCATCTTCATTATTTATCCCTTCCAATTCATACGTCTTGCTTTGATTCAAGTAATGGAAAGTACTAGCGTGCCCAAGCTTGTATAACTCCGCATCCTTCAGAAACAAGATCAAAATTAACCTCACAGCTGCATGGCTCCAACACGTGTTTTGATCAATGACAGCACAACATTCAGTATACACGAACTCTAGAATACTATCCGATTCAAATTTAGTATACGCAAACTCTACAATACTTCCATCCTTAGAATAGGAGTTTTGTCTCCAAATGTGCACAATGAAGCTTATTGAATATTGACCACCAATATACTAGGGAAGAATTTCAATGAGTCGCATGAAAGTAACACTAGCATCTGACATTAGCCATATCTATCAGCATCAATTGACACAATTCTACATCATGACCATGTCAAAGTATAAAATAAACTTATTTTGGAAAGACGGCCATGAGAATAGCATTTTTTACATATCTCCAGCACGATCCTTCTCTTCACCAGATAAATTGCATAAGTTAGGTCATCAGACAAATAGCCCAAAAGTCAGGATATCAAATTATTGATAGCCTAACATAATCCATACCAATAGACACTATTACACTTCTGACGCATACCGTGGAAGTAACAGGTTTTCAAATTTATATAGATAAAAATCATAATACAGAACAGATACAACTTCCATACTTCTCAACCCACCAAACATCTAAACCACTGATTACTGTGAATTTGGCTAGTTTAAAAAACGCATATCTCGGCAACACTATACTCAAATGAAATACCAAATGATTGCAAGTCCAACAGTCTTGTGAGTATATACCATTAAATCAATAAATCATGAAACAAGGAAACCAGGGATGAATTTGATCGAGTACGACTATTGACACGCCCTTCAATCTCTACTAATAAAAGGGCGAGTTCCATTTCTTCTAAAAGTCACCAAAGTTAGTGTACCCAGAACAACTCACACCCCACGATCTAATCCATCTAACTAAATCTAAGAGCTGGTATTGCTTCCATGGTCTGCCGTCCAATCCAAGGGCTAATATTCAAAGTTTTGCCACAGCCCCACGCATGTCCTGCCCCAATCACGTAGCCACGACCTCCCTCGCACAATCCTCCCCTCATTAATAGCATACGCAATATCCATGCTAGCACTAACCAATTGATTACATCCTACCTAATATCAACATGCAATTAAGATCTTGCCAAATATTAGTTTGTCATGCAATTAATATAGTGCCTAATATTAACATGCATTGCACGTGCACGATTACTATTCCGTCCCAAAATATAAGAACGTTTTTGACACTAGTGTAGTGCCAAAAACGTTCTTATATTTTGGGACGGAGGGAGTAGTTACTATTCTCAGCTTGACTTTTCGGTAAAAAATATGTGGGCTTTAACAACTTCGTAAAAAAATTGGAGCCACGCTACATAGCAGTGGAACTCATATAACGTACAAGAAGAATAACAAGTAAACAAATTGCAATAGTTGGTACTGGTGCACATACCTTCCCCGATGCACATAATTGATAAAAACAATGAAAGTTCCTTTCAGGATCAGTAATTTGCACAACACGAGATCTTTCCAGAAGATAAGTCCTAATTGCAGCTCCGGATATTCTACCACTTGTATCAAACTGAATCTCAACAAATTTTCCAAACCGGCTGCAACCAAGACAGAATTATAAGTTGATATTATATAAAGAAACTTCTAAATGGTTGAGCTTTACGAAATAGTAAAGACATGAAATGTTCTCGAACTTATTGCCACTTGGCAGTTATCAGTTATTTTCTAAGTGAAGAACACATCTGAAATATTGCACACAACTGACCCAGTATTAAGCACTGTGGGAGTAAAGCCTCACCTCGAGTTGTCATTTCTAACTGTTTTTGCATTCCCAAATGCCTCCAAAAGTGGGTTGGACTGGAGAGAAACAAATAAAAACATTTTAAGATAACGCCTTCAACATTCCCACTGTGAAATCAAATACTTCACAAAAACAAAAAATGGAATGGGTCAATGGAAAGACTATGGTTTCCAGCAATCACTGGAAATAATGTGGGGTAAAACTTACTTCGAGAACTTGTTGCTCAACTGATCGATCATCAAGAACAGCTCTGCCACCAACATATGTGAGATACCGCATGATGAGTTTTGTTGTTTCAGTCTTTCCAGCACCGCTTTCACCACTAACTAAGATTGACTGGCTCATGGAATCATTCAGCATAGCCCTACATTTCATTAATAAATGTCAACAGTATATTATATTAACAGGGCGTCATGACTGAATCAGAATGTACCACCCACCTGTACGATGCGTCAGCGACCGCAAAAACATGCGGACTCAACTCCCCTAACTGGACACCCTTATATTGCTCCATCATGTACTCGTTGTACAGGTGAGGCAGCCTCGTGAAAGGATTAACAGCAATCAAGATGCTTCCAGTGTATGTCTATCTCGATAAAGACAAGTGGAAAAGATGTCATACAAAGGCTCCCGTAACTGAAGCAGAAAAACAGAAGTGCACCTATTTACCAAGTCATGTCAACAAATGAACAAGAGAAGACTCAGAAGAGATTATAGTTAATGATTAAACTTGAAAAATCGGAGGAACAGGAATTCGTCCCAAGTAATTCATCGCAATTTTACACACGTTAATGCCTTTCATCCTTTGCATATTTCCATATAGAATTACATAGTAGTATATGCATGAAACATGTTTCAACATTACCATGACTGGATAAATATAATTGCCGCAAAGCCTTGGCGCAGCGGTAAAGCTGTTGCCTTGTGACCATGAGGTCACGGTTTCGAGCCCTGGAAACAGCCTCTTGCACAAATGCAAGGAAAGGCTGCATACATAAGACCTGAAATGGTCGGACCCTGCACAAGCGGGAGCTACGTGCACCAGGCTACCCTTTTTTAAACACACCATCGAGATGAGAGATGACCTTCCAAAGTATCCAATTTGATGAGACGTTTGTCCTATGTGTTATATTTTTAATACTGCATATATTTCAGTTTTAGTTTCAATGGATTTAGCAGGTGCCAGATTCACGTGATAAAAGTCTTTTCCATCAAATAAAAGAAGTGCTAGTAAAGTACTTACATATATCTCATTTAATGCATATCTTCGCTTCAGATTGTATAGAACACCCGGTTCATTAAGATAGGTCAGTTTGGTCATGTCATCGACATGGCCCCCACCGAGATTTTCATCTGTGTCCCTAGGCAGCAATTTCTCCGGTAAAACTGAAATCTGAGAACAAAAAAAAAAGATAAATAAACTGAACAGATAAATTCCCATCAGAATAACCAAAACCAGGTCTTTGTAAACTTGTTAGACAGGAAGACAAATCTCGAAGATACTTCTCAAATTCTGTTAAAAGTGTTGAGCAAAAAATCATAGTATAAACTAAAATCCACCACGTAGCAGATCGCGTCAACATAATCTATCTGTGGACTGGACTCAAATTCTAACCAAGTGCAAGCCCCAAACAGCTCACTAAGAGGAGGGGTTCGAAACTAATGCTACACAAATTTGTATGCATTATATGTTCTTGGTAAACATTTAAAAAGCCAAGTTACCTACAAGTGAACGTGTCGGACAATCTAATCAAAATAAAGAAAGGCATAAGATCAAAACAAACAAGCAGCATAACTCAAATGCAGCTTATACAGATAATATTCAACTGATGGCAATCCCCTGCCATCGAAATTCAAAATTGATCAGCACTAGCAATCCAGGGTAACTTGCAGAACTCCGTGTGTTCAAAAGACCATACAATTATCCAAAAGTACTCTTACTGAAGCTTGGAGCCATTTCTACCACAATATAAGTCAGGCAAGTAACAACTCCTAACCAAATTCAAATCTAAACAGTCAAGTATTTCAAATTCGGGTCGAATTAACACCACGGATACAATAAACTGTGAATGCTGCAACCTACAATCCAAATTTCCGACTAGAATTATCCGCTGGCGCTGCACTTTCAGGACCCAGTACAGAGTCGCGCCGACAAAGCTACGGATTCAAATTAAATACCCACGAGAGTGGGCCTACTTCCGCCAATTTGAATTGGCTTCTCCTCACCAGCGCAATTTGCGCAAAAAACTCGAAACCAATTCTAAAATAAAAGTAGGCTGAAATTTGGACAACTTCGGTACAGTGGTAGCAAAAATCTGATCAGAACTAACACCGGAACGCAAAACCACTCTCTGGCGAACCCAAATCTAGCACGCCGCAAACCGGCCCCAGACGACCGGCGTCCACATCCGCAGCCACGCTCGCGTCCACGAGGAAAAAAATATCCAGACGGCGCGGCGCAAACTTCGACCGCACGGAATGGGGGGCGACAGCGACAGAGGCAGAGGCAGAGGCAGGGGAGGAGGAGGGATTCGCGGCACCTTCTTCCGCTGGCTCGTGAGCACGACGACGGCGCTGCGGTCCTTGGCCTCGACCACCTCGGCCTCCACCCAGCCCTCCCCCTTCTCCTCGACCCAGACCTTGGACCCCTTCCGGTAGCTCATCCCGCCGAAACCCTAGGGGGCCGCCCCGGGCCCCTCCCAGCCCTAGGCAGACCCTCTCCGCGGAGGCCGGCGGCGCGGGCGGCGGCGGGCACGAGGCGCGCGAGGGGGCGGGGGCGGTTCGGGCGCCGGGCGTGAGCGGCGCGTGGCTTATCGGAGCCCCGACTAGAGCGCCGCAGGGTGGACTCGTGGGCTCATGCCGAAATTTTTGCTTTGCCTTGGCGCTTCTTCCCTCCCGTGCGCTTTCTACTAGAGGACGAAAAGGGCATAAGAGTGGAAATCCTGGATTCTTCGGGGTGGTGGATGCAAATGTGCCTCGCGGACGTGGCACCGGAATTTGAACTGGCCGGGGGTGGATGCGTCGTTTCCGCGTGCGTGGCAGACGCTTTCAAGGCGGTGGCCGGTGGTGGGGCCTACGGGCAGAGGCTGTCCTCTTGTGTGGGGAGAGGCTGCCTGGGCCCACGGGGAGGTCCGGTCGGTTCAAACCGGCCGATCTGGCCTATTTAAAACTTTACATTTTTGAATGTGTGGTGATGTTTTCAGGTAGGTCCCTGGCGTGCTCCGTATTTAGTAACGTGTCAAGGGCGGATGCGTAAACGGCTAGGTTGTGTGGATGGGTGTTTCTTAGAGGAACCGTGCGTGTATGTATGTGTCGTGTAAAATTTAAACAGGCTTGCCGACAAGGATAGAATCTCATTTTCAGTTTGATCACCGTGGGATGGGGGTAGAGTTATAAGACAAATACAATTTCAACATTTAAAGAAACATGCTTGTGTAGATACATGTGTCGTCTTGTCCATTTAACATAAAACAGCCGTTGGAATGCAGAAAAAAAATTCCCGCGCATGGCACCGGGCCAAGTTTTGTCTAGTGCGACAACCATATGGATATAGTGAAATTAATTAAGACAGTTTGATGCTCATGATTGCATCTTGAGTTAGACAAATTGAGACCACGACAATCTATTGTCGACCCTAGTTTTAACAACGAATGAGAATTGTGCATGCCTTCAGCATGAATAGTCATACTATAAATGTAGTTCCAAGGCCTAAAAATGGCTTCTTCAAAAACAAAAGTTTTTTGTTGGATTTTAGCGAAGCCTGTGAAAAAGCAAACCATGAGTTTACACAAGATTAAGCCAACCATGTATAGCGACAAAAAGGACTTTTTAAGTGAACTGGCGCATTAACAACTCACAATTAATCGGTGTTAATTGGAACACATGGCTTACTTCTACACTGAGCTTATCTTTCGTGCACAGTCACTTGCTTCTTCGGCCATACCTGTTGGAGCACTTTTGTATGTTTGTCACCTCTTGCCAGCTTCTCTGCTCGCACCTTGGAACACTTCAATTGAATCATCGCCACATTGATGGATGAGCTTTCCCGCACGCCGCACGTGATGACAACGCACCATAACCGTTTCCTTCCCTCTCGATTTATCTCCTACCACACCCCCACCACACCCAGCACACATTAGTCACATGTGTACATGTTTGTTTCTATTGAACTCAGCTATGCGTGCATGTCACTCTACATCTAGAAAACTCCTACAACGAGCTTGAGCTCACATAGACCTATATTGTTGACAATACCACTCTCTCCCCTCGGTAGAAGCAACGACGCTCTAATGTATAAAACCGACGCCAATCTGTAAATCTTTCATTATTTTGCATCAAGAAATATGGATCGTAAACTAGGTGGTGATTTGGTTTCCATCACAAATTTCGTACTTTGAATGGATCATGTCGATTTTCATTATACTTAAAATGATTTGGATAGAAACCGGGTATGAAAACATGACTTACATATATTCTATCCAATCGATCTGAACTACCCAAAAACCGCCAATGGAATAAGTAGCCACCTTTCACTTTGTTGTTGCGCATTGAGAGGAGTACATCGTTGCCACATGGGTGGATAACCTCACTCGCACATTGTGTGATGATATCTCATGCCACAACCACTTAACAACCCCATTCCCTGACACATTGCCCTCGTGTGTGATTTGTCGTCTATACTGGATTCAAGGTGACTGGATATCACTATATCTAGAAGCCTCTGTGGTGTTCTTGAGCTCACCCTCCCCCTGGCGTGTTCCGTATTTAATAACATGTAAAGGGAGGATGCGTAAACGGCTAGGTCGTGGATGGTTGTTGTTTAGAGGAACCGTGTATATGTCGTGTAAAGTTGAAACAGGCTTATACAGATTAATAGGATCTGTTCAATTTGAATAGTCAGAAGATCTATAGGATTTCCCCCAGCCAAGAAAGAAGATTAATAAGGTTCCAATATTAAAAAACATATACTTATACAAATACATGTGTCGCAGTGATGGCTTAACCTAAAGCAGCAATTGACATACAATTTTTTTCAACAAATAGCAACCAACTAAGTTTTGTCAAACCCATCGCAAAAAAATTTAAGTTTTGTCAGTTTGATACTCACGGTTTCATCTCGAGTCGAATGGTTGGGACCACTCCATTCGATTGCTGATTCCGGTTTAACGACAAACTTCGCACATGAATTCGGCATAGAAATTGTAAATGTATTTCTAATAAATAAAAGTGTCTTTTTAAGAAGAAAGGTTTTCCGTCTGCTTTGGATTATTATAAGAAAATGTGTAGAAGGACAAGTCGTCCGTTTACACAAGATTAAGACACCCATGTATAACGACAAAAGAAGTTCGAAGTGAACTACTGCATTAACAACTCACAACAAAAAGAGTTTTAAGTGAACTATTGCATTGACAATTGTGTTAATTAGAACACATGACTTAGGGCCTGTTCTGAAGTCATCCAGCTCTAGACTTCACAAACTTCATGAATGAAATTGTGCCAAACGCTTGGGCTCCGAGAAGCTGAATTCTCGAAGCTAGGCCCGATGGCAGTGCAAAAACGTGGAACAACATTGGCCCAACTCCACCGGAACTGAAAGCTGGAGTTTGCCCAAATTATGCTGGTATGCCACCGCCAAACTTATCGATTTGTTCCCATACTCTGAAAACCTATTGAGGGACATCTCCCCTGCTTGTTCCCCTTGAGCAGCTAACCCTACCGTCGTCGCGCGCCCCGCCGCCGCGCGGTCCTGGCCGCCGCTCCTTTCCAATGATAGATCGAGCCGTTCCTGGCCAATCCAGTCGGTTCCCGCCGACACAGCCCGAAGGGAGCAACCCCAAGACCACGACCTAAGCACTATGGACATTGACGATGTGCTCAACTCGCAGGAGTTCGCCTCACCTCACCTGCTGGCCCCGAAATGGATTGCCTCCAGCCGGCTCAACATGCCCTAACAGGACACAACCCACCGAGGTGGGCTGCAGCGCTGAGAGAAGCTGGAGTCGGAGCCGAAAAGGATTGGAATCGCTGGATGGAGCAAGAAGCCACGATGAGAAGCTGGTTTTATTGAGTTTTGAGAAGCTGGAGAGCCTCTGAACATGCCCTTATTTCTCCATCGAGCTTCTCTTCCGTGCATATTCACTTGCTTCTTCGACCATATGTGCTACAACGGTTTTGTATGTTTGCCACCTGGTGTCTTCTCTCGCTGCACCATAGAACACTTTAATCCGATCATCGCTAGATGGATTTGATGTCCTTGTCTGCATGCCTCATGCAATGACATCTCACTACAACCATTTTCTTTCCTCTTGGTCGTCTTTTAGCTCCCCTGCACATTAACCCCACTTATTTGTTTCTATTCAACCCAATTGTGTGTGCATATCATTGTTGACCTAGAAAGCCCCTAGAATCTACGACAACCTTGAGCTCAGATGGACCTCCATTGTTTGTGATACCACCCCTCTCCCCCCTAGCTAGAAGCAATGACGCTCTAATGCATGAAACTAAACCAATGTGTGAAGCCAACATCATTTCACAACAAAAACGTGGATTATGAAGCAGGTGGTGATTTGATTTCCATCATGATGTTTGCACTCTAGTTGTGTCATGTTGATTTTCATTTATACGTTAAAATGATTTGGATAAGAACTCAATATAAGAAAATGGTTTACATAAATTTCATCCAATTGATCCAAACCATACAAAAACATCGATGGAATAATTAGCCACATTGCACTTTGTTACTATGCATCTCAGTGAGGGTCATCATATGAGTGGACGACCTCACGTCCTCACATGCGCATTGTGTGATGATATCTCTCGCCATAAACACTCTCCTCCCACTTAACACCTGCCCATTGCCCTCAGGTGTGCTTCTGTCTATATTCGACCCAAAGTATGTGCACATACTTTAGATCTAGAAGCCTATGTAACAATCTTGAGTTTATATGGACCTCCAATATGGCGGAACCGCCTCTCCTCTCCCTTTTTTCCTTAGCAGATTCAATTGGTGCCGATGTGTAAACCCACCATTATTACGCAACTAACATAATTTGTGGACTAGGTATTGGTTTGATTTCCATCACAAAATTTGAAATGTCATTCTAATCATGCTAATTTCTTGGGGATGGGTTCTTGCTCTCTCCTAAGAGTGGTTAGGATCCCCCAAGTGTAAGGGTGATTTAACCTAGCAATGAGTATTTCACTCGATTAGAGAACAAATGTTTATTGAAGTAGCAGGAGCTTCCCCATAAACAGTGAACATTGCTTGCACACAAAACACGATTGTCCCTAACACGACAAAAGGGTTACCAAGCCCCTTGTCTTGCTAGCTACAAGATTAAATTGCAAGTGATAGAGATAGTAGGTAGCAAAGTAAACATAAAAGAATAGGGCAGCAGAGAAGATATTTGTTTCCAGTAAAGGAGAATAGACCCAGGGGTGTAGGTTCGCTAGTGGCATCTCTCTCAGGCATATGTGTTATGTGGTGAACAAATGAGTCAGGCAATGATTAAATTGCGGTATTTATTTCATGACTAGGATCACTCATGTATAATTTCATATAGGCATTACGTCTGTGATAAGTAGATCGTTAATCCAACTGCATCTACAACTAATACTTCAACCCATGACCGCTATTCAACATGTATCTCAAAGTATTAAGTTTGAAGAAACAGAGCATTGCAATAAGCATGATGACATAATGTAGATAGCAAAACATCAAGCAAATGACGGGACATTGTTGTTTTATCCTTAGTGGCAACAATACAATACGTGTTTTGTCCCCATTTTGTCATTGGGATATATAACACCGCAAGATTAGAACCCGCTACAGATCACCACTCCCTATGAAGAAAAAATCATTGAACATGGTCAGAGAAGATAATAGATAGATGCTCATATAACTGCTATCGACCCTAAGTTCCTAAGGGAACTACTCACACATGATCATGTAGGTAGCATGGTTGATGAAGAAGCCTCCAGCAATGGATTCCCCCTCCGATAGAGTACCGAAACAAGCTTCCGGATTGGATCTCCTCGAAACAAAAGCTTGCAGCGGCAGAAAAAATCAAATTAAAATATATTAAAGGGTTTCGGTATTTATAGGAATTTGTGGTAGTTGAATGGATGAAAGGTGGTAAGTGTGAGGCCCACACGGCCAGGGGGCGCACCCTAAGGCCTAGTCGTGTGGGGGCGGCTCCTCTTGCTTCCCTCTAATGCTTCCTAGAATCTTTGTGCCCCAGAAAAATAGTATTAAATTGTTAGTTTTTTTACCTTCGTAGATATATGATTTTATGTAAAATCAAAAACATGTAGAAAACAACAATTTATGCCGGGCACTAGATTAATAGGTTAGTCCAAAATAACAATCTAAAATGTTGTAAAAAAAGTGTACAAAAGCGATATTATAACAGCAGAGACAATAAAAAAGTATAGATATGTTTGAGACGTATCAATATCCCCAAGCTTAATCCCTGCTCGTCCTTGAATAGGTAGATGATAAACAAAGATAATTATTGCAGTTGAATTATACCTAGCATAAGCTTGATCAAATGTTGTAACGTGTTCCTAAACTCAGGATAAAAGTTACCCAGAGTAATACTCTATCAGTGATAGCAATCAAGTAACATCAAGATGTGCAAAAAATACTCTTGTTTTTTATGGTGCAATGTTTCCATGTAATACCAATCAATACTCGTATGGATCATATTCATAGTTCCAAACACTCAAGGCTTTATCGTATTTAAACATCTTATTACAACACACCCTAGAGCGTTGGCCAAGTAACTAAATTCATGACGGTCCCTTTTCAACTAATCAGCACTTTGCTTAATGCCCGGGCCACAAGCCCTCATCTTTACATTTAGATGGAAAATAGAATGATGATAGAAGCTTTATAAGAAGACAAAAGGTAAAAAAGTCTCACGCCAATGCATCTTACCACTAATGGAAAGGCCTTACGATCGATATTAGTGCCAGGAGTAGGGATTGCCATGCAACTAATGCATTAGAGTTATAAGTGTATGAAAGCCCTCCATGTGAACTAAGTGGGCGTGCATCCTAGTTGCTTGCTCATGAAGACCTAGAGTATTTGAGAAGCTCGTCCTCAAAACATACAAACCAAGTTCTATAATGTAAAAGATCCCACTAGTATGAAAATAAAAAATACAAAAACTCTCTAAATGAAGTACTTGGTGCTACATTGAAGCACAAGTGCGTATAAAGGATAGTAGTGTTGAAAGAGCATGGTGCCCCTGTGTTTTTTTTAAAAACACCCCATATATTAATTAATACAAAGAAATGTTCTTACAATCATTCGTTACACCATACGCCATGCTAATTCTTGAGTTTGCGTTGATTTTTCCCTTGAAGAGGAAAGGGTGATGCAGCAACGTAGAGATAAGTATTTTCCTCAGTTAAGAACCAATGTATCAATCCAGTAGGAGGCGCAAGCAAGTCCCCAATATATGCACCTGCACAAACTAACAAACACTTGCACTCAATGTGAAAAAGGGGTTGTCAATCCCTTCACGGTCACTTGCAAGAGTGAGATCTTATAGAGATAGATATTAAAGATAAGTAAAAGGCAAAATAAAGTAAATATAAATAATTTGCAGCAAGGTATTTTTAGGTTTTTGGTTTTATAGATCTGAAAATATATGATGGAAAATAGACTTGAGGGCCAAAGGTTTCACTAGCGGCTTCTCTCTTCAATAAAGCATGCGGTGGGTAAACAAATTACTATTGAATAATTGATAGAAAAGCGCAAAGTTATGACGATATCTAAGGCAATGATTATGAATATAGGCATCACGTCCGTGACAAGTAGACTGACTCTTGCCTGCATCTAATACTATTACTCCACACATCGACCGATTCCTGCCTGCATCTAGAGTATTAAGTTCATAAGAACAGAGCAACGCCTTAAGCAATATGACATGATGTAGATGGATAAACTCAGGCAATATGATATAAACCCCATCTTTTTATCCTTAATGGCAACAATACAATATGTGTCATGTCCCCTTCTGTCACTGGGATTGAGCATGGCAAGATTGAACCCATCACAAAGCACCTCTCCCATTGCAAGAAAACCCAATCTAGTAGGACAAACCAAGTCGATAGATCAAGAGAATTACTAAGCTATCTCAATCATGCATAAAAGAGTTCAAAAAAGACTCAAATAATATTCATAGGTAATTTGATCATAAATCCACAGTTCATCGGATCTTAACAAAATACCGCAAAAGAAGATTACATCGAATAGATCTCCAAGAACATCGAGGAGAACATTGTATTGAAGATCAAAGAGAGAGAAGAAGCCATCTAGCTACTAGCTATGGACCCTTAGGTCCGTGGTAAACTACTCACGCTTCACCGGAAGGGCAGCAAGGTTGATGTAGAGGCCCTCCATGATGAATCCCCCTCTGGCGGAGTGCCGGAAAAGATTAGGGTGTAAAGATTAGGGTTGGACCGTCTACGAGGATTTATAGTGTAAAGATTAGGGTTGGACGGTCTACGAGGGGCCCACAAGCTAGGGGGCGCACCCCACGGCTTGTGGCCGCCTTGTAGGTCTTCTGGCCTCCTATCCAAGCCTTGTGGGTTTCTTTTGGTCCAAGAAAATTCATCGTAAAGTTTTAGTACGTTTGGACTCCGTTTGATATCCCTTTTCTATAAAAGTCAAAAACAAGGGGAAAACAGAAATTGGCACTGGGCACTAGGTTAATAAGTTAGTCACAAAAATAATATAAAGTAACATATTAATGCATATAAAACATTCAAAATAGATAATATAATAGCATGGAACAATAAAAAATTATAGATACATTGAGACGTATCACACCACGCAGGGAGGAATAAAATTATAAAGAAGGGATTTCTATTTTCGTGCCCCTGGTTCCTTAGTATTACTTAGTTTTGTCCTGCCTTCTTAACATGCCTCACTTTTCCCCTCCTATCTTCACCCCAACCTCACAAATGCCCAAACGGAGCCTTTCCGTTGGGTCAAACTAGTTTTGACCGTTACCTGGGTGGGTTCCAGACGAGTGGGCCCACTTGGACACCTTGGCGCTGCACAGTGTTGGTTTCAAGTAATTGGGTCGGCCTGCTCTGTGCGGGTTTTAAGTGCAAATAGTGTCGAATACCTTTTTGAATTTCTAATCAACTTAAGAAATTCATAACATATTAATTTAAATCCAGTTCAGTTGATTCAAGTCCCTAAATTCATCTTATATTTAGTCCTATTTATACGAAAGGTGTTGAATGTTTCGAATATCCATTTCTGGCCCAGGCTCATCTGCACCTGGTTAAGAAAAAATTCACAAAAATAAAAAAAATCCAATGTTTTTTTGCATGGTAGATAATTTGATGCGTGAGGTGCGCTCCAAATTTCAAATTATTTGTACATATGAGTAGCTCTTAGCAAAATAGACAAACTAAGTCAAATCAGTACATGAACAGTAAACTTTTTTACACAACCCAAATTTGTCTTTTTTGCCGAGAGCTACTCACATGTCCAAATGATATGAAATTTGGAGCGAACCTCATGCACCAAATTATCTACCATCCAAAAATTTGGAATTTCTTGAAGTTTTCTAGAATTTGTTTTGAATTTTTCTATGGCGTGGGTGCACATGAGCCTGGGCACCGAATCACCGATCTCCGAGTCTTTCAAATATTTTGTGGATACTACATACAATCCTACTTGAGTATCTGAAAATGATTTTTGCCAATTGTTTGGACCAAATTATAACACACCTGTAGTACAATTTCGAATTATTTTCTTCAAATGTCATGAAATTCATATAATCAATGGAAGTTAGCAAAAAAGGCTCAAAAATTCAAAATCTTTTGGCAATATGGTCTACATTGTGTGAAAATTGGATAAGTGAACTTTTGCATCTTATTTACGCTACTTGCTCCACACACAAGAAAAACCTCGTTTGGCACTTGAAAAATAAAAAATATTTTTTACAACAAAATGTCCTATTTTATCATTTTTCCTCGAAAGTAGTACACATAAAAGGACTCCATGCTAAAGGATTGCTTTTTTGTTTTTTTCATTTTCCTTCACTTTTTGCAAAATGGGGTCAACATTGTCAACGTGGCTATTCATAGAAAGGGGTTGAATATCTCAACCATTTTTGTGAATACTGCATAAAATCCTACCTAAGTACCTTAAAATGATTTTTTTCCACTTTTTGTAACCAAACTATGACACACTTGTAGTTCAATTTTCAATTACTCTCTATAAATGTCCAGAAATTCATTTAATCAATGGAATATAGCAAAAAAAAACTTTGAAACTAAAAAAACAGTAGTAGGCCTCCAATATGGTCCACTTCATGTGAAAATTGCAAAAGTTCAATCGCCAATCCTTTTCATGGTACTTGCTTCACAAAAAGTAACATTTTTTGGCACTTGAAAAATGATTTATTTACTTTTATAACAAGATTTTGGAATCTTCCTTTGACAATTATGTTTGGCATGGTAAGCCCCGTGTTTGTGCCAAATATCGTTCCCTTATATGGAAATATGACATGGATATAGCCATGAACCTTCGTAGGCGGTGGTCCATTTTGTGAACACTTTTTAAAATAATCATTGTATTCCTAGTTAATCATTTTTCCTGGAAAGTTGTACGCATAAAAGGACTCCATGCAAAAGTATTGCATTTTTTGAATCTTTTTCATTTTCTTTCACTTTTTGCAAAATGGGGTCAACATTGTCATCATGGATATTCATAGAAAGGGGTTAAATCTTTCAAGTTTTTTTGTGAATACTGCATATAATCCAACCTGAGTACCTTAAAATATTTTCCCCACTTTTTGTAACCAAACTATGACACACTTGTAGTTCAATTTTGAATTACTTTCGATAAATGTCCAGAAATTCATTTAATCAATGGAATATAGCAAAAAAGCTCAAAAACTCAAAATCTTTCGGCAGTAAACGTCCAATATGGTCCATTTCATGTGAAAATTGCAAAAGTTTAATTTTCAATCTTATTTGTGGTAATTGCTTCACAAAAAAAATATTTTTGGCACTTGAAAATGATTTATTTATTTTTATAACAAAATTTGGGAATCTCCCTTTGGCAATCATGTTTGGCATCGTAAGCCCCATGTTTGTGCCAAATATTGTCACCTTATATGGAAATATGACATGGATATAGCCAAGATCTTGGCCATTTCTGATCACTTGGTAAAGTGAGGCCACTTTGCATCTCCTTAAGAGGTTAAATACATGGAATTCATATACCAGGAGAACTACCACAACAACGCAGGTCACAAAGTCTGGAAACCAATCCACAATACCCTAGCTACAAGAGAACTACTTCCATTACAAATTGCTATTACGGATGTATGCATCACTTGATGTAGAGGTCGGGGGTATTCCTGATTTTTGATTTTGTTAATCAATTGAAATTTAAATCTCACAACCAAATACATCACAAATGTTTGTTGTGGACTCCCTGTCGAGCACTTTCTGGTACCAGTGATGGCTTGAGATCATGGATGTTATTTCTTCATGGCGTTGATACTGGTACCAGAAAGGGCGCCTAGCAGGTGATTTTTTTGTAGCGGGAGCACTTCTCATGATCTGCAAAGAGGAAAAAGTAAAGGAACGTAGCTCAATTGGTTTTCTGATTAAGTTTCCTGGTTGTCATGAACTATTTAAGCTATAAAAATTAATCGGTTGCCCTTTAATAACTTATAAAAAACACCACATCCTTTCATTCTCCTTACTGTTCCATGTTGAGGGTAACCCAGACTAGGGGGTACTAACCCATACGGCCTATTATCTATGGGCCGAACTAGAGGCCCGCCAGCCACTGCTTGTGTTGGGGAACGTAGTAATTTCAAAAAAAAAATCCTACGCACACGCAAGATCATGGTGATCATAGCAACGAGAGGGGAGAGTGTTGTCCACGTACCCTCGTAGACTGAAGTGGAAGCGTTGACGCAACGTAGAGGAAGTAGTCGTACGTCTTCCCGGTCCAACCGATCCAAGCACCATTACTCCGGCACCTCCGAGTTCTTGACACACGTACAGCTCGATGACGCACCCCGGGCTCCGATCCAGCAAAGCTTCGGGGAGGAGTTCCGTCAGCACGACGGTGTGGTGACGATCTTGATGTTCAACCGTCGCAGGGCTTCGCCTAAGCACCGCTACAATATGACCGAGGTGTAATATCGTGGAGGGGGGCACCGCACACGGCTAAGGAACGATCACGAAGATCAACTTGTGTGTCTATGGGGTGCCCCCCGCCCCCGTATATAAAGGAGCAAGGGGGAGGCCGGCCGGCCCCTTGGGGCGCGCCAAGGAGGAGGAATCCTCCTCCTAGTAGGAGTAGGATTCCTCCTTTCCTACTCCTACTAGGAGGGGGAAGGAAGGGGGAGAGGGGGGAAGGAAAGGGGGGCGCCCCCCTCCTAGTCCAATTCGGACCAGAGGGAGAGGGGGCGCACGGCCCACCCTGGCTGCCCCTCTCTCTTCCCACCAAGGCCCATGTGGCCCATTAACTCTCCCGGGGGGTTCCGGTAACCCCCCCAGCACTCCAGTTTTCTCCGAAATCACCCGGAACAATTCCGGTGTCCGAATATAGTCGTCCAATATATCAATCTTTATGTCTCGACCATTTCGAGACTCCTCGTCATGTCCATGATCACATTCGGGACTCCGAACAAACTTCGGTACATCAAAATACATAAACTCATAAAGAAACTGTCATCGTAACTTTAAGCGTGCGGACCCTATGGTTCGAGAACAATGTAGACATGACCGAGACACGTCTCCGGTCAATAACCAATAGCGGGACCTGGATGCCCATATTGGTTCCTACATATTCTACGAAGATCTTTATCGGTTAGACCGCATAACAACATACGTTGTTCCCTTTGTCATCGGTATGTTACTTGCCCGAGATTCGATCGTCGGTATCCAATACCTAGTTCAATCTCGTTACCGGCAAGTCTCTTTACTCGTTCCGTAATACATCATCTCGCAACTAACTCATTAATTGCAATGCTTGCAAGGCTTAAGTGATGTGCATTACCGAGAGGGCCCAGAGATACCTCTCCGACATTCGGAGTGACAAATCCTAATCTCGAAATACGCCAACCCAACAAGTACCTTTGGAGACACCTGTAGAGCACCTTTATAATCACACAGTTACGTTGTGACGTTTGGTAGCACACAAAGTGTTCCTCCGGTAAACGGGAGTTGCATAATCTCATAGTCATAGGAACATGTATAAGTCATGTAGAAAGCAATAGCAACATACTAAACGATCGGGTGCTAAGCTAACGGAATGGGTCATGTCAATCAGATCATTCAACTAATGGTGTGATCCCGTTAATCAAATAACAACTCTTTGTCCATGGTTAGGAAAGATAACCATCTTTGATTAACAAGCTAGTCAAGTAGAGGCATACTAGTGACACTCTGTTTGTCTATATATTCACACATGTATTATGTTTTCGGTTAATACAATTCTAGCATGAATAATAAACATTTATCATGAAATAAGGAAATAAATAATAACTTTATTATTGCCTCTAGGGCATATTTCCTTCAGTCTCCCACTTGCACTAGAGTCAATAATCTAGTTCACATCGCCATGTGATTTAACCCCAATAATCATATCTGTATATGATTAACACCCATAGTTCACATCGTCATGTGACCAACACCCAAAGGGTTTACTAGAGTCAATAATCTAGTTCACATCGCTATGTGATTAACACCCAAAGAGTACAAAGGTATGATCATGTTTTGCTCGTGAGAGAAGTTTAGTCAATGGGTCTGTCACATTCAGAGTTGTATGTATTTTGCAAATATTCTATGTCTACGATACTCTGCACGGAGCTACTCTAGCTAATTGCTCCCACTTTCAATATGTATCCAGATTAAGACTTAGAGTCATCTGGATCAGTGCCAAAACTTGTATCGACATAACCTTTTACGACGAACCTTTTGTCACCTCCATAAGTGAGAAACATATCCTTATTCCACTAAGGATAATTTTGACCAATGTCCAGTGATCTACTCCTAGATCACTATTGTACTCCCTTGCCAAACCAGGGCAAGGTATACAATAGGTCTGGTTCACAGCATAGCATACTTTATAGAACCTATGACTGAGGCATAGGGAATGACTTTTCATTCTCTTTCTATTTTCTGCTATGGTCGGGTCTTGAGTCTTTCTCAACTTCACACCTTGCAACACAGGAAAGAACTCCTTCTTTGACTGTTCCATTTTGAACTACTTCAAAATCTTGTCAAGGTATGTACTCATTGAAAATCTTATCAAGCGTCTTGATCTATCTCAATAGATCTTGATGCTCAATATGTAAGTAGCTTTACTGAGGTCTTTATTTTAAAGAACTCCTTTCAAACACTCCTTTATGCTTTGCAGAATAATTCTACATTATTTCCGATCAACAATATGTCATTCACATATACATATCAGAAATGCTGTAGTGCTCCCACTCACTTTCTTGTAAATACAGGCTTCACCGTAAGTTTGTACAAAACTATATGCTTTGATCAACTCATCAAAGCGTATATTCCAACTCCGAGATGCTTGCACCAGTCTATAGATGGATCGCTGGAGCATGCACATTTTCTTAGTACCTTTAGGATTGACAAAACCTTCTAGTTGCATCATATACAACTCTTCTTTGAGAAAACCATTAAGGAATGCAGTTTTGACATCCATTTGCCAGATTTCATAAATTGTGGCAATTGCTAACATGATTCGGACAGACTTAAGCATCGCTACACTTGAGAAAATCTCATTGTAGTCAACACCTTGAACTTGTCAAAAACCTTTTTGCGACAAGTCGAGCTTTGTAGATAGTAACACTACTATCAACGTCCGTCTTCCTCTTGAAGATCCATTTATACAATATGGCTTGCCGATCATTGGGCAACTCAACCAAAGTCCACACTTTGTTCTCATACATGGATCCCATCTCAGATTTCATGGCCTTAAGCCATTTTGCGGAATCTGGGCTCATCATCGCTTCCTCATAGTTCGTAGGTTCATCATGGTCTAGTAACATGACTTCCAGAACAGGATTACCGTACCACTCTGGTGCGGACCGTACTCTGGAAGACCTACGAGGTTCTGTAGTAACTTGATCTGAAGTTTCATGATCATCATCATTAGCTTCCTCGCTAATTGGTGTAGAAATCACTGGAACTGATTTCAGTGATGAACAATTTTCCAATTCGGGAGAAGGTACAGTTACCTCATCAAGTTCTACTTTTCTCCCACTCACTTCTTTCGAGAGAAACTCCTTCTCTAGAAAGAATCCATTTTTAGCAACGAATATCTTGCCTTCGGATCTGTGATAGAAGGTGTACCCAACAATTTCCTTTGGGTATTCTATGAAGACGCACTTCTTCGATTTGGGTTCGAGCTTATCAGGATGAAACTTTTTCACATAAGCATCGCAGCCCCAAACTTTAAGAAACGACAACTTGGGTTTCTTGCTAAACCACAGTTCATATGGTGTCGTCTCAACGGATTTAGATGGTGCCCTTTTAACGTGAATGCAGCTGTCTCTAATGCATAACCCAAAAACAATAGTGGTAAATCAGTAAGAGACATCATAGATCGCACTATATCCAATAAAGTGCGGTTATGATGTTTGGACACACCATAACATTGTGCTGTTCGCTGTGAAACTATTCCACATTGTTTTAATTGAAGACCAAACTCGTAACTCAAATATTCGTCTCCGCGATCAGATCGCAGAAACTTTATTTTCTTGTTACGATGATTTTTCCACTTCACTCTGAAATTCTTTGAACCTTTCAACTATTTCAGACTTATGTTTCATCAAGTAGATATACCCATATCTGCTAAAATCATCTTGTGAAGGTCAGAAAATAACGATACTTGCCACGAGCATCAACACTCATTGGATCGCATACATCAGTATGTATTATTTCCAATAAGTCAGTAGCTTGTTTCATTGTTCCGGAGAACGGAGTTTTAGTCATCTTGCACAAAAGGCACGGTTCGCAAGCATCAAATGATTCATAACCAAGTGATTCCGAAAATCCATCTTTATGGAGTTTCTTCATGCGCTTTACACCGATATGACCAAAACGGCAGTGCCACAAATAAGTTGCACTATCATTATTAACTTTGCATCTTTTGGCATCAATATTATGAATATGTGCATCACTATGATCGAGAGCCAACAAACTATTTTTGTTGGGTGTATGACCATTGAAGGTTTTATTCATTTAAATAGAACAACAATTATTCTTTGATTTTAAATGAATAACCTTATTGCAATAAACATGATCAAATCATATTCATGCTCAACACAAACGCCAAATAACATTTATTTAGGTTTAACACTAATCCCGAAAGTATAGGGAGTGTGCGATGATGATTATATCAATCTTGGAACTACTTCCAACACTCATCGTCACTTCCCCTTCAACTAGTCTTTGTTTATTCTGTAACTCCTGTTTCGAGTTACTAATGTTAGCAACCGAACAAGTATCAAATACTCAGGGGCTACTATAAACACTAGTAAAGCACACATCAATAACCTGTATATCAAATATACCCTTGTTCACTTTGCCATCCTTCTTATCCACCAAATATTCAGGGCATTTCCGCTTCCAGTGACCATTTCCTTTGCAGTGTAAGCACTCAGTTTCAGGCTTTGGTCCAGCTTTGGTCTTCTTCACGGGAGTGACAACTTGTTTGCCATTCTACTTGAAGTTTCCCTTTCTTTCCCTTTGCCCTTTTCTTGAAACTAGTGGTCTTGTCACTCATCAACACTTGATGCTCTTTCTTGATTTCTACCTTCGTTGATTTCAACATCAGGAAGAGCTCGGGAATCGTTTTCGTCATCCCTTGCATACTATAGTTCATCTCGAAGTTCTAGTAACTTAGTGATGGTTACTAGAGAATTCTGTCAATCACTATCTTATCTGGAAGATTAACTCCCACTTGATTCAAGCGATTGAAGTATCCAGATAATCTGAGCACATGCTCACTAGTTGAGCGATTCTCCTCCATCTTTTAGCTATAGAAATTGTTGGAGACTTCATATATCTCAACTCGGGTATTTGCTTGAAATATTAACTTCAATTCCTGGAACATCTCATATGGTCCATGATATTCAAAACATCTTTGAAGTCCCGATTCTAAGCCATAAAGCATGGTGCACAAAACTATCAAGTAGTCATCATATTGAGCTAGCCAAACATTCATAACGTCTGCATCTGCTCCTGCAATAGGTCTGTCACCTGGCGATGCATTAAGGACATAATTTTTCTGTGCGGCAATGAGGATAAACCTCAGATCACGGATCCAATCCGCATCATTGCTACTAACATCTTTCAACACAATTTTCTCTAGGAACATATCAAAAAAAAACATATGGAAGCAACAACGCAAGCTATTGATCTTACAACATAATTTGCAAAATACTACCAGGACTAAGTTCATGATAAATTTAGGTTCAATTAATCATATTACTTAAGAACTCCCACTTAGACAGACATCTCTCTCGTCATCTAAGTGATCACGTGATCCAAATCAACTAAACCATAACCGATCATCACGTGAGATGGAGTAGTTTTCAATGGTGAACATCACTATGTTGATCATATCTACTATATGATTCACGCTCGACCTTTCGGTCTCCGTGTTCCGAGGCCATATCTGCATATGCTAGGCTCGTCAAGTTTAACCTGAGTATTCCGCGTGTGCAAAACTGGCTTGCACCCGTTGTAGATGGACGTAGAGCTTATCACATCCGATCATCACGTGGTGTCTGGGCACGACGAACTTTGGCAATGGTGCATACTCAGGGAGAACACTTCTTGATAATTAGTGAGAGATCATCTTAAGATGCTACCATCAATCAAAGCAAGAATAAGATGTATAATAGATAAACATCATATGCAATCAAAATATGTGACATGATATGGCCATGATCATCTTGCGCCTTTGATCTTCATCTCCAAAGTACTGTCATGATCTCTATCGTCACTGGCACGACACCATGATCTTCATCATCTTGATCTATATCAATGTGTCATCACATGGTTGTCTCACCAACTATTGCTCTTGCAACTATTGCTATCATATAGCGATGAAGTAAAGCAATTATTTGGCACTTGCATCTTATGCAACAAAGAGACATCCATAGGGCTTCTGCCAGTTGCCGATAACTTCAACAAAACATGATCATCTCATACAACAACTTACATCTTATCACGTCTTGACCATATCACATCACAACATGCCCTGCAAAAACAAGTTAGACGTCCTATACTTTGTTGTTGCAAATTTTACGTGGCTGCTACGGGCTGAGCAAGAACCGTTCTTACCTACGCATCAAAACCACAACGATAGTTCGTCAAGTTAGTGTTGTTTTAACCTTCGCAAGGACCGGGCGTAGCCACACTCGGTTCAACTAAAGTTGGAGAAACTGATACCCGCCAGCCACCTGTGTGCAAAGCACGTCGGTAGAACCAGTCTCGCGTAAGCGTACGCGTAATGTCGGTCCGGGCCGCTTCATCCAACAATACCGCCGAACCAAAGTATGACATGCTGGTAAGCAGTATGACTTGTATCGCCCACAACTCACTTGTGTTCTACTCGTGCATATAACATCAACGCATAAAACCTAGGCTCGGATGCCACTGTTGGGGAACGTAGTAATTTCAAAAAAAATTCACGCAAGATCATGGTGATGCATAGCAACGAGAGGGGAGAGTGTTGTCCATGTACCCTCGTAGACCGAAGCGGAAGTGTTGACGCAACATAGAGGAAGTAGTCGTACGTCTTCCCGGTCCATCCGATCCAAGCACCGTTACTCCGGCACCTCCGAGTTCTTGACACACGTACAACTCGATGACGCACCCCGGGCTCTGATCCAGCAAAGCTTCGGGGAGGAGTTCCGTCAGCACGACGGCGTGGTGACGATCTTGATGTTCAACCGTCGCAGGGCTTCGCCTAAGCACCGCTACAATATGACCGAGGTGTAATATCGTGGAGGGGGGCACCGCACACGGCTAAGGAACGATCACGAAGATCAACTTGTGTGTCTATGGGGTGCCACCCGCCCCCGTATATAAAGGAGCAAGGGGGGAGGCCGGCCGGCCCCTTGGGGCGCGCCAAGGAGGAGGAATCCTCCTCCTAGTAGGAGTAGGATTCCTCCTTTCCTACTCCTACTAGGAGGGGGAAGGAAGGGGGAGAGGGGGGAAGGAAAGGGGGGCGCCGCCCCCCCCTCCTAGTCCAATTCGGAATAGAGGGAGAGGGGGCGCGCGGCCCACCCTGGCCGCCCCTCTCTCTTCCCACCAAGGCCCATGTGGCCCATTAACTCTCCCGGGGGGTTCCGGTAACCCCCCCGGCACTCCAGTTTTCTCCGAAATCACCCGGAACAATTCCGGTGTCCGGATATAGTCGTCCAATATATCAATCTTTATGTCTTGACCATTTCGAGACTCCTCATCATGTCCATGATCACATCCGGAACTCCGAACAAACTTCGGTACATCAAAATACATAAACTCATAAAGAAACTGTCATCGTAACTTTAAGCGTGCGGACCCTACGGTTCGAGAACAATGTAGACATGACCGAGACACGTCTCCGGTCAATAACCAATAGCGGGAAATGGATGCCCATATTGGTTCCTACATATTCTACGAAGATCTTTATCGGTTAGACCGCATAACAACATACGTTGTTCCCTTTGTCATCGGTATGTTACTTGCCCGAGATTCGATCGTCGGTATCCAATACCTAGTTCAATCTCGTTACCGGCAAGTCTCGTTACTCATTCCGTAATACATCATCTCGCAACTAACTCATTAGTTGCAATGCTTGCAAGGCTTAAGTGATGTGCATTACCAAGAGGGCCCAGAGATACCTCTCCGACATTCGAAGTGACAAATCCTAATCTCGAAATACGCCAACCCAACAAGTACCTTTGGAGACACCTGTAGAGCACCTTTATAATCACCCAGTTACGTTGTGACGTTTGGTAGCACACAAAGTGTTCCTCCGGTAAACAGGAGTTGCATAATCTCATAGTCATAGGAACATGAATAAGTCATGTAGAAAGCAATAGCAACATACTAAACGATCGGGTGCTAAGCTAACGGAATGGGTCATGTCAATCAGATCATTCAACTAATGATGTGATCCCGTTAATCAAATAACAACTCTTTGTCCATGGTTAGGAAACATAACCATCTTTGATTAACAAGCTAGTCAAGTAGAGGCATACTAGTGACACTCTGTTTGTCTATATATTCACACATGTATTATGTTTCCGGTTAATACAATTCTAGCATGAATAATAAAAATTTATAATGAAATAAGGAAATAAATAATAACTTTATTATTGCCTCTAGGGCATATTTCCTTCAGCTTGGAGGATAGCCGAAGCTGTGAACCTCGCCGTGAGCAAGATGGACACCATGGAAGACTTGGCGTGTACTTCAAGGACAACTTTAATAGTCGGCATGCTATTTGTTGGGGATATAACTATTTGTGTAAGCCGCCCAGGAGGGGCCGAGTTACGCAAAGAAGACTCATCAGAAAGAAGCCCAAGACCAAGCATGAAGATGGCAGTTCAATAAAGGGTCTAAGGCCCACGGGCGGCTTAAGGCCCATAGTAGTAAACCGCCATGATGATATGACTTGTAACATAAGGTAGACTTAACTAGTCACCGAGCCGGACACTGTCTATGAGCCAGTCGGGACTCTGTAGGCCGCAGGGCGTCCACCCGTGTATATAAGGGGACGACCCGCTGGCGGCTTAGGGCAAGAAACAACTCATCGAGAATCGGGCATAGCGTATCTCGCTCCTTGGTCATCGAAACATCAAGCAATACCAACCCAACTAGACGTAGGCCTTACCTTCATCGTAAGGGCCCGAACTAGTATAAATCTCTCGTGTCCTTTGTCCCAATAACCCCTTTAAGCTTCCTAGTTGCGATGGCTCCACAACTAAGTCCTTGCAAGAGGACATCTGTCGTGACAATTCCACGACAGTTGGCGCCCACCGTGGGGCCAGCGCACGGTAGATTTGAGTTCTTGAAGGGCAACTTCGAAGGGCTCAAGGGATACGCAGTGGGCCGGATGACCAAGAGTCGTCGCGGCAAGATCTACATCGACGATGAAGGCTGGGGCCCCGACGCTGGCTCAATTGAATACGGGTACTGTGTCCCCTTCGGCGGAATCCACGTATTCATCGGGCGGATTGGTGAGCCGGGCCCTGAGCCGGACAACTGCACCGACCTCGTCGAGACGGCTCAGCGTGCGGGAAAGGCCCGAGTTCAACCCGTCATGAAGCTTGCCTTCGTGGGCTGCATCCACGGAGAGGAACTTTCTGAAGGATCTGAAGATGGTGGTGAGACGGTCATCCTCTCTGACGGTGATTCATCCACCGGTTCAACAGATTCGCTGTACCAAGTGCAAGATGGCGTGCTTGGGGGTTGTTCCGATGGCACCAGTATTCCGGACCCCTATGAGCCGCCAAGATGGGCAGGAGTCTTCATGGCTGGGACTCAACCCGGCCAAAACTCTACAACCGCTACAGCAATAATGTCCGGGATAGGAGCAGCCGGGGTAGGAGGCCTTGTGCGCCCGCCGGCTCAGGTGCTGATAGATCTCATGGATAAGCTTACGGCCCTATTAACCGCCATGGTTATTCCTGCAAATAAAGATGAGCATGACGCGGAGGTGGCACGGGTGCGCGAGGGAATAGCTCGGGCCAAGGAGGCCTTGGCAGCTGAGGACACCAGGTTAGCCACAGAACGGGCGGCTTTGGATGCACGGGCACAACGGCTACAGTCGGAGGACTTCCAGCTCACGATGAGCCTGAACGCGTCTAACGAGGTGATGAGGAGGAGACATCAGAAAACCCAGTCCCGTTTACCTCTGGTTTATGATCCTCGGAATCTTTTGCTACACTCGGAGCCGGCCCAAGTAACCCGCCAGATGCAAATCAGTTTATGACAGCGGGAACAAGAGGACCGGCTCAACCTCGGGAGATGGCACCTCCTCATGGGAACATGGCACCGCCCCGTTGCGTGCCAATACCACCGGGTCACTTTTCCAACCCCATGGAGAACTTAATTGCAGCATCAGCGCGTTTGGCGGATCTCCCAGTGGACGGTGATGATCCGACAGCGGTGGAGACCCGGAGGATCAGAGAACTTGTTCAGACAGCCCTGGCTCAGCAAGAGACTTATTCTTATAGCCGGGACAGGATTCATTCAACTCCTCCGCCTTGGTTAGCACCGCCTCGTCAAAACCGGAGTCCAAGTTACAGCAGGCACATGGAGTCAGAAGCTTTGTCAAGCAACGCCTAGAGCCGTAACCAGCCCGGTGGCTATAACCCGGTACAAGACCGAATACGTCAGGAGAACGAGCGGGCGGCTCAGCTAGCGGCTCAACAGACGGCTCATCAAGATTTCCCAGAGTATCCGATGACTTCTGTTGAGACGGGAGTGGCTACTAGAACCAGCGGTGTTCCTTGTTTGGTGTCGGCTCTGCATAATATACGCCTGCCCAATGACTTCAAGGGACCTCGAAAGGTGCCGAATTACACGGCCGACTTACAGCCCGGAGCGTGGATCGAAAGTTATGAGATGGCCATGGAGCTGTTGGAGGTCAGCGACGCGGCAATGGCTAAGTACTTCACCATGATGTTGGATGGAACAGCCCGGTCTTGGTTAAAGGGCTTGCCGCCCAATTCCATTAATTCATGGGCAGAGCTAAAGGCCCGATTCATCCAGAACTTCAAAGACACTTGCAAGAAATCCATGTCGATTGTGGACTTGACAAATTGTAAGCAGGAGGAGGGTGAATCCACAACTCATTGGGTGCGCCGGGTCAAGGAGATAATACATTCGTCTAATAAGATGGATGCCGGCTCTGCAGCCCTCATGTTGGAGAAGAACTGCCGCTTTGAGCCACTGAGACAGAAATTGGGGCGCCTTAAGCATGATTGCAACGATATGGGTACACTGATGGCAGCTTTAGTCAAATACGACGACTCTGATAGTACCAAGGATCCCACGTCTGATGAGGAAAAGACAGGGAAGGGAAAGAAGAACGACAATTGTTGGGGATATGACTATTTGTGTAAGCCGCCCAGGAGGGGCTGGGTTACACAAAGAGTATTCATCAGAGGAAGCCCAAGACCAAGCATGAAGATGGCGGTTCAATAAAGAGCTTAAGGCCCACGGGCGACTTAAGCCCATTGTAGTAAACCGCCATGATGGCATGACTTGTAATGTAAGGTAGATTTAACTGGTCACCGAGCCGGACTCTGTTAATAAGCCGGCCGGGACTCTGTAAGCCGCAAGTGTCAACCCGTGTATATAAGGGGACGACCTGCGGGCGACTTAGGGTAAGAAACAGCTCATCAAGAACCAAGCATAGCGTGTCTCGCTCCCTGGTTATCGAAACATCAATACCAATCCAACTAGACGTAGGCCTTACCTTCACCGTAAGGGGCCGAACTAGTATAAACTCTCTCGTGTCCCTTGTCCCGATTTAACCCCTTCAAGCTTCCTAGTTGCGATGGCTCCACAACTAAGTCCTTTCACGAGGACATCTGACGTGACTATTCCACGACAGTTGGCGCCCACCATGGGGCCAGCGCACGGTGGATTTGAGTTCTTAAAGGGCAACTTCGAAGGGCTCAAGGGGTACGTAGTGGGCTGGATGACCAAGAGTCATCGCGGCAAGATCTACATCGACGATGAAGGCTGGGGCCCCGACGCCGGCTCAATTGAGTACGGGTACCGGGTCCCCTTCGGCGGAATCCACGTCTTCATCGGCCGGATCGGTGAGCCGGGCCCTGAGCCGGACAACTGCACCGACCTCGTCGAGATGGCTCAGCGTGCGAGGAAGACCCGGACTCAGCCGGTCATGAGGCGTGCCTTCATGGGCTGCGTCCATGGAGAGGAACTTTCTGGATCTGAAGATGGGGGTGAGACGGCCATCCTTTCAGACGGTGACTCGTCCGCCGGCTCAACAGATTCGTTATATCAGGTACAAGACGACGCGCTCGGGGGCTGTTCCGATGGCATCAGTATTCCGGACCCCGATGAGCCGCCAAGATGGGCCGGAATTTTCATGGCTGGAACTCAGCCCGGCTCAAACTCTACAGCAGCTGCGGCGATCACGTCCGGATCAGGAGCAGCCGAGGTAGGCGGCCCCGTGCGCCCACCGGCTCAGGTGCTGATGGACATCATGGACAAGCTTACGGCCCTGTTAACCGCCATGGTTATTCCTGCCGACAAGGATGAGCACGACGCAGCAGTAGCTCAGGTGCGTGAGGAGATAGCTCAGGCCAAGGAGGCCTTGGCAGCTGAGGATACTAGACTAGCTGCAGAATGGGCGGCTCTCGACGCCCGGGCACAACATTTGCAGTCAGAAGCTTACCAACTCACAATGAGCTTAAATGCATCCAATGAGGTAATGAGGAGGAGACATCAAAAAACGCAGTCCCGTTTACCTCCGAATTACGACCCCCGGGTTCTCTTTGCTACATCCAGAGCCGGTCCTAGTAACCCGCCAGAGGCCGATCGGCTTATGACAGCCGGAACAGGAGGACCGACTCAGCCTAGGGATGTGGTGCCGCCTCACGTGAGCATGCCACCGCCACGTTATGTGCCGATTCCACCGGGTCACTTTTCCAACCCCATGGAGAACTTGATCGCAGCCTCAGCGCATTTAGCGGCTCTTCCTATGGAAGGAGATGACCCGACGGCGGTGGAGACCCGGAGGGTCAGAGAGCTCCTCTAGACGGCCCTGGCTCAGCAGGAGAACTATTCTTACAGCTGGGACATGATTCATTCCACTCCCCCGCCCTGGGGAGCACCACCTCGCCAGAACCGGAGCCCGAGTTACAGCAAACGCATGGAGTCGGAAGCTTTGTCAAGTAATGCCCAGCGACGTAACCAGCCCGGGGGCTATAATCCGGCGCAGGACCAAGTACATCAGGAGAATGATCACCCGGAGTATCCAATGACATCTGTTGAGGCGGGAGTAGCCACTAGAACCGGTGGAGTTCCCTGCCTGGTGCCGGCTCTGCGTGATGTACGTCTGCCCAAGGACTTTAAGGGACCTCGAAAGGTACCAAATTACACGGCCGATTTACAGCCCGGAGCGTGGATTGAGAGTTATGAGATGGCCATGGAGCTGCTAGAGGTCAGTGACACGGCAATGGCTAAGTATTTCACCATGATGTTGGATGGAACGGTCCGGTCTTGGCTAAAGGGCTTACCACCCAATTCCATTGGTTCACGGGGCGAGTTAAAGGCCCGGTTCATCTAGAACTTCAAAGACACCTGTAAGCAATCCATGTCAATTGTGGATTTGACGGACTGCAAGCAAGAGGAAGGCGAATCCACCACCCATTGGGTACGCCGGGTCAAAGAGATAATTCATTCCTCTGATGAGATGGACGCCGGCTTTGCAGTTCTTATGTTGGAGAAAAATTGCCGTTTTGAGCCGCTGAGGATGAAACTGGGGCACCTTAAGCGTGACCTCACGGATATGGGTACGCTGATGGCGGCTTTAGTTAAATACGCCGATTCTGATAGTACCAAGGATCCCGCGTCTGACGGTGAGAAGACAGGGAAGGGAAAAAGGAACGGCAATGGAAAAGGTCAGCAGCATAATCTGGGGAATCAAGGCGGCAATAAGCGTAAGGCGGACGGTAACCCGGAGTATGTGGCCAATACCAATGCACGAGGTAACAATCAGAGACGTAAGGGTAAAACGCCTCGCTCCGGCGGGTCAGGCCCATCGCTGGAGCAACTACTCAATGAGCCCTGCCCGAGACACGGCACTCGGGAGCGGCCGGCCACACATCTGTGGAAGGATTGTGCGATCATGAAGGCGTTTAAAAACTCCAACACTTTCGACGGTGGTCAAGGATCTGGTGGCGGCTCAGGGGCCGGCGGTTTTCATGGCCCGGGCGGCGGTTCAAATTCCGATTTTCAGGGGCATCCAGGTGGCAACAGTCAGCAGCAGTCTGGTCAAGGCGGACAGCAGCAGCAACAGTCGGGTTATCAAAGCCATCCGAAGCAGTTGAGTGGTGGACAGTATCACGTGTTTACCACTAGCTTGGGCAAACGTGACCAGAAGGTTCATAAGAGGGCTGTGAATTCCGTTGAGCCGGCAATCCCTCGTTATTTAAGGTGGTCAGAGCAGCCCATCATATGGAGCAGAGAGGATCATCCTCCGCGGGTCGATAACCCGGATCAGTTGGCTTTGGTAGTGGCGCCACAGGTTGGTGGGTATAAGTTCACCAAGGTGCTCATGGATGGGGGTAGTAGCATCAACATCCTTTACTACGAAACCTTTCAGCGCATGGGGTTGACTGATAAAAATCTGAGAACATCCAACACTGTTTTCCATGGAGTTGTCCCTGGTAAGTCGGCTTACCCAGTTGGCAGGATTGAGCTGGAGGTAGCTTTTGGAGACGAACATGACTGCCGAGCTAAGAAGTTGATGTTTGAGGTGGTCAAGATCAGGAGCCCATACCACGCTCTGTTTGGACGGCCGACTTATGCTAAGTTTATGGCTCAGCCGTGTTACGTTTATTTACAGCTCAAGATGCCGGGTTACAAGGGCACCATCACCGTACATGGCAGTCGTAAGGTGGCATTGGAGTGTGAAGGAGGTGACGCGGCTTATGCTGAGTCGGCCTGCGCAGCGGAGGAGCTCAAATTTTATGAAGATAATGTTAACCCGGCGGATATGACATCCCTGAAGAAGCCAACTACAGAGCATGACCCGGCGTTGAAGTTTAAGTCGGCAGCTGATACAAAGCTTGTTGACTTTACCCCGGGGGATTCTTCTAAACAGTTCAGCATCAGCAGCAACTTGGATCCCAAATAGGAAAGCGCGCTCATCGAGTTCATCCGTGAGAACCGGGACATCTTTGCATGGAAACCTTCTGACATGCCGGGTGTACCGAGGGAACTCGCTGAGCACACTCTCAATATTGATCCAAAGTATAAGCCGGTAAGGCAGTTTCTTCACCGATTTAATGAAGAAAGACAGAAAGCTATTGGAGAAGAAGTCGCCCGGCTCTTAGCGGCCGGGTTTATCATTGAAGTTTTTCACCCGGAGTGGTTGGCTAACCCGGTGCTCGTCCTCAAGAAGAACGGCACCTGGCGGATGTGCGTGGATTACACAGACTTAAACAAGGCTTGTCCAGCTGACCCTTTTGCTCTTCCCCGTATTGATCAAATCATTGATGCTACGGCGGGTTGTGAGCGTTTGAGCTTTTTGGATGCTTACTCCGGTTATCATCAGATTAAAATGGCAGTTAAGGACCAGGAGAAGACGGCTTTCATCACTCCGTTTGGAGCCTTTTGCTATGTATCTATGCCATTTGGGCTCAAGAGTGCCCAGGCGACTTACCAGCGGTGTGTGCAGAATTGTTTGCACGACCAAATTGGGCGTAATGTCCATGCCTATGTGGATGACATTGTGGTGAAGTCCAGAGAAAAGGAGACCTTGATATCCGACTTAAAGGAGACCTTTGATAATCTCCGGGTCTACAAGATGATGCTTAACCCGGCCAAATGCATGTTTGGTGTCCCTGCAGGCAAACTTTTGGGCTTTCTGGTGTCCAAAAGAGGCATCGAAGCTAACCCGGAGAAGATCAAGGCGATTACCTCTCTGGCTAAACCGGCGTGCATCAATGATGTTCAGCGACTGGCGGGTCGCGTCGCCGCCTTAAGTCGGTTCATAAGCCGACTCGGTGAGAAAGCCCTCCCATTGTATCAGATGATGAAGAAAACTGACAATTTTGTTTGGAGTGAGGCCGCTGATGCTGCTTTTGAAGACTTAAAGAGACAATTGTCTGAGCCGCCGGTTCTTGCGGCTCCAATTGACAAAGAGCCTTTGCTATTATATGTGGCTGCCAATTACGAGCCGTCAGTGTTGCCATCGTGGTGGAGCGTAAGGAAGCCGGTAAGGAGCATCCGGTTCAACAGCCGGTTTACTACATCAGTGAGTTGCTCATTGAATCCAAGCAAAGGTACCCTCATTGGCAGAAGCTTGTTTATGGGGTGTTCATGGAAAACCGGAAGTTGAAGTAGTATTTTCAAAGCATCCTATAACTGTGGTAAGTTCTGCCCCTTTGGGAGACACTATTCAGAACAGAGAGGCCACAGGACGAGTCGCCAAGTGGGCTATTGAGCTTGGGCCTCATGGCTTGAAATACATGCCCCGGACGGCTATTAAGTCTCAGGCCTTGGTGGACTTCATATGATTGGACAGAGTTGCAGGCCCCTGAGGGGAAGCCGGATAACACATACTGGACTATTCACTTTGACGGGTCTAGGCAGCTAGAAGGCTCGGGGGCTGGAGTGGTGTTAACTTCCCCTCGAGGCGACAAATTTTGCTCTCCGGCTTATGTTTCCATGTACTAACAATGCAGCTGAATATGAGGCATTACTCCATGGTCTCCGGATGGCTAAGGAGATGAACTTAAGCCGGGTATGATGCTTGGGCGACTCAGATTTGGTGGCTCAGCAAGTGTCGGGCAAGTGGGATTCCAAAGACCCCCTCATGGCGGCTTATCATCGTGAAGTAGATGCTATGGCTGGTCACTTCACGGGTTACCAAGTGGAGCACATTGATCGAAGGAAGAACGAGGCGGCTGATGCTTTAAGCCGGTTGGGATCCCAACGTAAGCCGGTGCCGCCCAACACCTTTCTTGATGTGTTACATAACCCTTCTGTCAAGGTACCTACCGAGGAAGACCTAGCAGTGCCAGACCCGGAGGCACAGTTGGTGGCGGCTCTTCATGTTATCCCGGATTGGACGGTGCCTTACTTGGCTTATATGACCTGGGGTGAGTTGCCGAAGGATGAGACATTGGCGAGACAAATCATCAGGTGCTCCAAATCCATGATGATTGTTAACGGCGAGTTACATCATCTCAGCGTCACGGGAGCGTTTCAACGCTGCGTATCACCTACAAAAGGCCAAGAAATACTCCGTGAGATCCATGAAGGAGATTGTGGCCATCACGCCGGGTCAAAATCCCTCGTAGCCAAGGCCTTTCGTCATGGTTTCTATTGGCTGACGGCTCATGCTAATGCAGAGGACCTGGTCAGTAAATGTGACGGGTGTCAAAAGTTCTCACGACGAGCTCATGTGCCGGCTCAAGAGTTAAGGATGATCCCAATCACCTGGCCGTTTGCAGTCTGGGGGCTTGACATGGTCGGGCCTTTCAAAAGTTCTAAAGACAAAAAGACACATCTGCTGGTGGCAGTGGACAAGTTTACCAAGTGGATGAGGCAGAGCCGGTCAGTAAGTGTGATGCAGCCACGGCGGTTCAGTTCATAAAAAAGGTGATCTTTCACTTTGGTTTTCCACATAGCATCATAACTGATAATGGCACTAATCTCTCTAAGGGTACCATGGAAGAGTTCTGTCAAAGAGAACATATCCGGCTTGATGTTTCGGCTGTTGCTCATCCTCAATCCAATGGTCAAGCAGAGAGAGCTAATCAAGAGATCCTGAAAGGCATCAAGCCCCGGCTCTTGGTCCCTTTACAGCGGACTCCGGGTTGTTGGGTGGAGGAGTTACCCTCCGTGTTATGGAGCATCAACACTATGCCTAACAGATCCACGGGATACACACCTTTTTTCATGGTTTATGGAGCAGAGGCGGTCCTACCAAGTGACATCCGGCACGACTCACCCCGAGTGGCGGCTTACATAGAGGCGGATAACGAAAAGGCTCGTCGGGATGCACTTGACTTGTTGGACGAGGAGCGATACTTGGCAATAGCCCGCTCGGCGATTTACCAGCAAGACCTGCGGCGCTATCACAGCCACCGGGTTAGAAGCAGAACCTTTCAGGAAGGCGACTTGGTGCTCCGGCTCATCCAGGATCAGTCTGACATGCACAAGCTATCCCCGCCTTGGGAAGGACCCTTTGTGGTCAGCAAGAATCTGCACGACGGGTCATATTATCTCATCGATATTCGAGAGTGCAAGGACTCATTTAAATCAGAGGAGGAGACCCAGCGGCCGTGGAATATAGCTCATCTCCGGCCTTACTATACTTAAGTTACTTCTTAAGATACTTTCTATAATGTACATATTATATAAAGCAATAAAGCAAGACCTCTGTCCTTTTTTTCCCATAAAGAATGTTTCATGTTTTCTTTATCAGGTGATGGACACTGCCAACAGGGGACGGATCATATATGAATCCGGCTTTCCCTTTGGTCCGACTTATGATCATATCTGAATCTAGCCTTGGTCACTTGGGGGCTTCCTGTTCAAACATAGGTCGTATTTGAACCAAAGAGAACATAGCTGTCGATACCCACTTGATGGGCATATTGCCAAACCCACTTGGGGGCTTCCTGGTCAAATTTGAATCATAGCTTAACCCCTTTGGTTCTGACGTGGATCGTATTCGAATCAGCGTCATTAAACAACTCTTATGTTCACTTGGGGGCTTCCTGTTCAAACATAGGTCGTATTCGAACCAAAGAGAACATAGCTGTCGATACCCACTTGATCGGCATCGCCAAAAGCCACTAGGGGCTATATGATCGTATCTGAATCTTAGCTTAACCCCTTTGGAACGGTTCTCTGATCGTATTCGAATCAGGAGCCTGTGAACATTTGCAAGTATGATTATTTTCACCATCATTGAAACCTTCTGGAGGAGATGGTTCTTGATCTTTCCGGTTTTATATTAGTTACTTCAGGTTCTAACAAGTGCCAGGTAAAAACTTATATGAGACGGAGAGGTTATTAAAAAGGTATCACAGGTATGCTGTTCTGATTATGTTTTAAACTAATCATGAACCGGCTTATACATATGATTTTTTATCATATCCGGGTTATCAATATTCTATAACCCGCTGGTGTAGTGAATCGTCCAGGAAAGCCTTGCCTGTTTTATGTGCAGGTTAAAACGGATCAAGGTGAAGGATCAAGGAAACACTTGATTAACATAAGCAAGATGAACTTAGTACTGGTGGCTTAACAAAAGCGATAAGTACCATAAGGCATGACAGGCATTAAGGAGTTTTTCTATCCTATTACAAGACTCCCCTAGTCTGAATAAGTGAAGCATTGTTCTTTGCCGAATTATAACCCGGTTGGCGGCTCATTCCTCCGGCTGGCTTGATGACTCCGGGTTATCCTTCCCCGCCTCTCCTTTGGTTGTTGTGTCCTGGAAGGTGGACGAGGCCTAGTCAATGCCGCTCAAAGCTTCAAATTCAGCTTCATCATCTATTAAACTGGCCGGGTCCACTTCAGGGGCGAAGGTATGCTTACGCGTTGGAGGGAGCAGGCTGACTTGATCATATGGGACATTTGGGATTCTCCGGTTCTCGCTATCATAACCCGGCGAATACAAGGTAAGGTTAGTATCCTCCCCAATGAGAGTCACTAGAGGGTGTACGACTTTGACACAGGCAGTGAAGTCCTGTTCGCCAAAGCCAGTGCCGTCCTCCTTAAGACTTGGATATCCAAGAGAGAGGTCAGCAAGGTCAAGCTCTGGCACCCATGCTTTTGCCCGACTCAGCGCAGCCACGGCTCCGGCTCTCGCAGATGCCCGCCTTAAGTCTTGAATGCGTTGAGGTAGCACCGACAGATGTCTCAACACATCTTGTAGGAGCCGGGGAGAGGTATTTGATAAAGCCACAGCGGTCAACGCACGCTGTGACCCGGAGTACAACTGCTCTGTCAAGGTGTACACTGCCTTAAGCTTGACAAGCATATTTTCTTTTAGATTAATACTCCTGGGGCCTGCATATTCACAAGTATAACAGTAAGCCGGAGGTAACTATCATGATAACTCTTGAAGGATTACAATATTTATGAGCGGCTTACCAAAGATAGCTGAGACCATTTGAGATATGTGCCGCTTTAAGTCGGACAGCTCGTTTGTTGCCTTGGCAAGAGATGCCTCCGCTGTTTCAACCCGGGTCACCAATGAAGCCCTCTCATCAACCCAAGCCTTCTTTTCCGATTCAAAATTTTTCTTCAGCTTCTCTTGTTCAGAGACACTGAATTCAAACTTGGAATTGGCTTTCTGAGCTTCGAGCTCTTGGGTTTTCAACTGGCTCTTCAAATCAGCAATCTCCGCCTCAAATTGACTTACGGTGGCCTGCATTGACATCAGGTTATGGTAAGATAACATTTAAGTCCCAAGTATTTTACAAGTAAAGATACTTGACACTTGGGGGCTAATGTATGTTTAAAGCATTTTTAGTCTATTTTACCAAGTCACACATATTAAGTCTCAAGCACTTTACAAGTAAAGGTACTTGACACTTGGGGGCTAATGTGTAACCCAAGTTTTCATGCTACCTCCGGGTTAAACATATTCAATTTAAGCCGGATAAAACTAATGGCAAGCAGATTATTAAGTCTACAGCGTATTCATTCATAAGCAATAGACTTGGGGGCTGGTACAGTAAGAAAGATTCAGAGTAAAAGCTAGAATTTTACCTCAGATTTATGCTGTATTTGCTTCACCATGTCAATTTCCAGGTCATGACTACTGTGTACTTGGTTCAGATAGCCTGAGACTATATCACCAATACTTAGGTGAGAATAGTCAGTGAGGTCTTGTTTGGACTTCTGGCGCTGGGCAAACTCCTCCTTGGCGGTGCATTGAGCAAGGGCAGTAGGCCGGCCCGGTTCAACATATTGGCTCTTCACAATTTCAACCTCCGGGTCAACCGTCTTGGCTGGGCTAGGAGTCTCCGGGTCATCCGAGTTGTGAATCATGTCTTCTGCAGGTGGGTCAGAAGTTGGCTGCGGGATGTCAGAAGCCGGTTCAGGCGGTGGCTGATGAGCGGAGCTGTCTGGAACGGATGAGTCAAGCACCGGTTCAGTAACCACCGGGTCTTGGGACGGCTTATTCTTCTTTGCCCTCTTACTGGGCTTTACTTGCCCGCTGTCAATCAAAGTGGAAGGATAAGTATCAAAGCATAAGTATGGATAAACTCAAAGTAAGAAAGGTTATATTACCCGGGAGCCGTTTTGAAAGCCAGCATGTTCGATTGCATCGACTCACCAGAAGAAGGAGAAGTATACTGATAGTTGGAGTCAGATGAATTGAGAGGTTGGCGAATCAAACCCATCAAGGGTAAAGCAAAATGTAAGTCGGAGATAACCTCGGTCCGACGCTTCCTGGTTACGTCGGGTATAAGCATAAGGCGGAGGGTAACCCGGAGTTTGTGGCCAATGCCAATGCGCAGGGTAATAATCAGAGACGTAAGGGAAAACCGCCCCCTAGATCTGGCGGGTCAGGCCCATCTCTTGAGCTGCTACTCAATGAGCCTTGCCCGAGACACGGCACCCGGGAACGACACGCCACCCACTTATGGAAAAATTGCGCGATCATGAAGGCTTTCAAGAATTCGAACATGTTTGATGGCAATCACGGGTCGGGCGGCGGCTCAGGAGCTGGTGGTTTTCATGGCCTGGGCGGCAGTTCAAGCTCCGGCTTTCAGGGACATCAAGGCGGTTATAATCAATAGCAGTCTGGTCAAGGGGAGCAACAACAATAGCAGTCGGGTTATCAAAGTCATCCGAAGCAGCTGAATAGTGGGCAGTATCACATGTTCACCACCAGCTTGTGCAAACGTGATCAGAAGATTCATAAGAGGGCTGTGAATTCTGTTGAGCCGGCGGTTCCCCGTTATTTGAGGTGGTCAGAACAGCCCGTTGTATGGAGTAGGGCAGATCACCCCCTCCAGGTTGATAATGCGGGTCAGCTAGCCTTGGTGGTAGCACCTCAGGTTGGTGGATATAAATTCACTAAGGTACTCATTGACGGGGGTAGCAGCATCAGTATCCTCTATTATGAGACCTTTCAACGCATGGGGTTAACTGATAAGAATTTGAAGACGTCTAACACTGTTTTTCATGGAGTGGTTCCTGGTAAGTCGGCTTACCCAGTTGGCAAAATTGAACTGGAAGTGGCCTTTGGAGATGAGTATGATTCCAGGGCTAAGAAATTGACGTTTGAGGTGGTCAAAATCAGGAGTCCATATCATGCTCTGTTTGGATGGCCGGCTTATGGCAAGTTCATGGCACGGCCGTGTTATGTTTATCTGCAGCTTAAGATGCCGGGTCACAAGGGCACCATCACCATGCATGGAAGTCGAAAGGTAGCCCTGGAATGTGAGGAGGGCGACGCGGCTTATGCTAAGTCCGTTTGTGCAGCAGAGGAGCTGAAGTTTTATCAAGACAATGTTGACCCGGCGGATATGACCTCTTTAAAGAAGCTAACCACCGAGCATGACCCGGCTATGAAGTTTAAGTCGGCTGCTGAAACCAAGCTTGTTGATTTCAATCCAGGTGATTCATCTAAGCAGTTCAGCATCAGTGCCAATTTGGATCCTAAATAGGAAAGCGCGCTCATCGAGTTCATCCGTGAGAACCGGGACATCTTTGCATGGAAACCTTCTGACATGCCGGGTGTACCGAGAGAACTCGCTGAGCACACTCTCAATATTGATCCGAAGTATAGGCCGGTCAGGCAGTTTCTTCGATGGTTCAACAAAGAGAGACGGAAAGCTATTGGAGAGGAAGTCGCCCGGCTCTTAGCGGCTGGGTTTATTGTTGAAGTTTTTCATCCGGAGTGGTTGGCTAACCCGGTGCTCGTGCTCAAGAAGAACGGCACCTGGCGGATGTGTGTGGATTACACAGACTTAAATAAAGCTTGTCTGGCTGATCCCTTTGCTCTCCCCCGTATTGATCAAATCATTGATGCTACGGCGGGTTGCGAGCGTTTGAGCTTTTTGGATGCTTACTTTGGTTATCATCAGATTAAAATGGCAGTTAAGGACCAGGAGAAGACAGCTTTCATCACTCCGTTTGGAGCCTTCTATTATGTATCTATGCCATTTGGGCTCAAGAGTGCTCAGGCGACTTATCAGCGATGTGTACATAACTGTCTCCACGATCAAATTGGGTGCAATGTTCATGCTTATGTGGATGACATCATGGTGAAGTCCAGAGAGAAGGAAACTTTGATATCTGACTTGAAAGAGACCTTTGATAATCTCCGGGTTTATAAGATGATGCTTAACCCGGCCAAATGTGTATTTGGTGTACCTGTAGGAAAGCTCTCGGGTTTTCTGGTCTCAAACAGAGGCATTGAAGCTAATCCGGAGAAGATCAAGGCAATTACCTCTCTAGCTAAACCGGCGTGCATCAATGATGTTCAGCGACTGGTGGGTCGTGTTGCTGCTTTAAGCCGGTTCATAAGCCGGTTAGGAGAGAAGGCCCTACCATTGTATCAGATGATGAAGAAAACAGACACTTTTGTCTGGAGTGATGCTGCTGATACTGCCTTTGAAGATTTAAAGAGACAGTTGTCTGAGCCACCGGTCCTTGCGGCTCCCATTGATAAAGAGCCGCTGTTGTTATATGTGGTTGCTAATTCACGAGCCGTCAGTGTTGCCATCGTGGTGGAGCGTAAGGAGGCTGGCAGGGAGCATCCGGTTCAACGTCCGATTTACTACATCAGTGAGGTGCTCATTGAGTCTAAACAAAGGTATCCACATTGGCAGAAACTTGTTTACGGAGTGTTTATGGCAAGCCGGAAGCTGAAGCAGTACTTCCAAAGTCATCCTATAACTGTGGTAAGTTCTGCCCCCTTGGGAGACATCATCCAAAACAGGGAGGCCACAGGACGAGTCCCCAAGCGGGCTATTGAGCTTGGGCCTCATGGTTTGAAGTACATGCCACGTACCGCTATTAAGTCTCAAGCCTTGGTGGACTTTATCAATGATTGGACAGAGTTGCATGCACCTGAGGAGAAGCCAGATAACACATATTGGACTATTCACTTTGATGGGTCCAGGCAGTTAGAAGGCTCGGGGGCTGGAGTTGTTTTAACGTCCCCTCGAGGTGACAAATTTTGTTATGTGCTCCGGCTTATGTTTCCTTGTACTAACAATGCAGCTGAGTACGAGGCCTTACTCCATGGTCTCTGGATGGCCAAAGAGATGAATTTGAGCCGGGTAAGATGCTTGGGCAATTCAGATCTTGTGGCCCAACAGGTGTCAGGCAAGTGGGACTCCAAGGATCCCCTTATGGCGGCTTACCGTCGTGAAGTAGATGTTGTGGCTGGGCACTTCAAAGGTTATCAAGTGGAGCACATTGATCGAAGGAAGAATGAGGCAGCTGATGCTTTGAGCCGGTTGGGATCTCAGCGTAAGCCGGTGCCGCCTAACACCTTTCTCGATGTTTTGCATAATCCTTCTGTCAAGGTACCTATAGAGGAAGAACTAGCAGTGCCAGACCCGGAGGCACAGCTGGTGGCAGCTCTTCACGTCATCCCGGATTGGACAGTGCCATATTTGACCTATATGACCCAGGGAGAGTTGCCTGAGGATGAGACCTTGGCGAGACAAATCGTCAGGTGGTCCAAATCTATGACGATTGTTCATGGCGAGTTACATCACCGTAGTGTCACTGGGGCGTTTCAACGATGTGTGTCGCCTGCGGAGGGTCAGGAGATACTTCGTGAGATCCATGAAGGAGATTGTGGTCATCATGCCGGTTCAAAATCTCTTGTGGCCAAGGCTTTCCGTCATGGTTTCTATTGGCTGACGGCTCATGCTGATGCGGAGGATCTAGTCAGCAAATGTGATGGATGTCAAAAATTCTCACGACGAGCTCATGTTCCGGCTCAAGAGTTGAGGATGATTCCAATTACTTGGCCGTTCGCAGTCTGGGGGGTTGACATGGTTGGACCTTTCAAGAGGTCTAAGGATAAATATACACACCTCCTAGTGGTAGTGGATAAGTTTACAAAGTGGGTTGAGGCAGAGCCGGTCAGTAAGTGTGATGCAGCCACGGCGGTTCAGTTCATGAAAAGGGTGATCTTTCATTTTGGTTTCCCACACAGCATCATAACTGATAATGGCACTAACCTCTCCAAAGATGCCATGGAGGAGTTCTATCAATGAGAACATATCCGGCTTGATGTTTCGGCTGTTGCTCATCCTCAATCCAATGGTCAAGCAGAAAGAGCTAATCAGGAGATCCTGAAGGGTATCAAACCCCAGCTCTTGGTCCCCTTACAACGGACTCCGGGTTGTTGGGTGGAGGAGTTACCCTTTGTACTATGGAGCATCAACACTACGCCTAACAGATCTACAGGGTATACACCTTTCTTCATGGTGTATGGAGCAGAGGCAGTCCTGCCAAGTGACATCCGGCACGATTCACCCCGCGTGGCTGCTTACGTTGAGGCTGATAACGAAAGATCTCGTCAGGATGCACTTGACTTGTTGGATGAAGAGCGAGACTTGGCAATAGCCTGCTCGACGATTTACCAGCAAGACCTGCGCCACTATCACAGCCGCCGGGTTAGAAGCAGAACCTTTCAAGAAGGCGACTTAGTGCTCCGGCTCATCCAGGATCAGTCTGACATGCACAAGCTGTCCCCACCTTGGGAAGGACCCTTTGTGGTCAGCAAGAATCTGAACAACGGGTCATACTACCTCATCGATGTTCGAGAGCACAAAGACTCACGTAAGTCGGAGGAGGAGACCCGCTGGCCGTGGAATATCGCCCATCGCTGGCCTTACTATACTTGAGCCACCGGCTCTCAAGATGTATATATTTTGACGATGTATATATTATATAAAGCAATAAAGCAGAACCTCTATCCTTTTTACCCTCAAAGGTTTATATGTCTTCTTTATTAGGTGGTGGAAACAAAAACAACCAACAGGGAGCGGATCATATCTGAATCCGGCTTTCCCTTTGGTCCGGCTTATGATCATATCTGAATCTAGCCATGATCACTTGGGGGCTTCCTATTCAAACATAGGTCGTATTCGAACCAAAGAGAACATAGCTGTCGATACTCACTTGATCGGCATATTGCCAAACTCACTTGGGGGCTTCTTGATCATATTTGAATCGTAGCTTAACCCCTTTGGGTCTGACATGGATCGTATTCGAATCAGCGTCGTTAAACAACTCTTATGGTCACTTGGGGGCTTCCTGTTCAAACATAGGTCGTATTCGAACCAAAGAGAACATAGCTGTCGATACCCACTTGATCGGCATCGCCAAAGCCACCGGGGGCTATATGATCGTATCTGAATCTTAGCTTAACCCCTTTGGAACGGTTTACTGATCGTATTCGAATCAGAAGCCTTTGAATATTGTTTATTATCCATTATATTTCATAAGCATAATTATTTGACTATCTTGAGACCTTCTTGAAATCACTATGAGATGGTTTTTGTTCTTCCGGCTTAATATTGATCACCCCAGGTTGTTAAGTGCCAGGTGAACATTATATGTTCCAACTTTCAGGAGTTGAATTTACCCGCATGGTATAGGTCACACAAGCATGCGAGATTACCAAAAGGATCGCAGGTATGCTATTGTGATTATGTTTAACAAATATAATCATAAACCGGCCTTTATATGATGTTTTGGTTCGCACTCTGGGTTATCAATACCTTATGTGACCCCCGATGCGATAAACTGCCAAGGGAATTTTGCTTGTTTTATATACAGGATAAGGCAAGCAAATTTAACATCAAGGAAATAACAGACCAACATAAGCTGGAAGTATATAGCGATGGCGGCTTACGAAAGTATTAAGCGCTATAAACATGCGCGAAGGCATGACCAAAACTGAGAGGTTTTTCTACCCTATTACAAGACTCCCCGAGTCTGAATAATGAAGCATTGTTTTCGCAAAGTCATAAACGCCCGGCGATTCACTCCTTTGGTGGGCTTGAAGATTCCGGGTTATCCTTCTCCGCCTCTCCGTCGGCTGCCCTGTCCTGGAAGGTTGACGAGGCCTAGTCAATGCCACTCAAGGCTTCAAACTCAGCTTCATCATCTATTAAACCTGTTGGGTCCACTTCAGGGGCAAAGGTATGCTTACGAGTTGGAGGGATCAGGCTGACTTCATCATAGGGAGGTGTTGGAATTCTCTGGTTCTCACTGTCATAGCCCGGCTGATACTTGGTAAGTCAGTGTCGTTCCCAATGAGAGTAGCCACGGGGCGTATATCTTTGACGTAGGCGGTGAAATCATGTTCATCAAATACGGTCCCATCCTCTTTCAGACTCGGGTATCCAAGAGCGAGGTCGGCCGGGTCTAGTTCTGGAATCCATGCTTTTGCCCGGCTCAATGCGGCTATTGCCTCGGATCTTGAGGACGCCCGCCTTAGATCTTGGACCCGTTGAGGTAGTACAGCAAGACACTTCAGCACGTCTTGCAGGAGGTGGGGAGTGTTATTTGATAAAGCTAGAACGGCCAAAGCACGTTGTGACCCGGTGTACAGTTGCTCCACTAGAGTGTAAACCACTTTCAGTTTGATCAACATGTTCTGCTTGAGGTTTGTGCTCCTGGGGCCTGCGTTCATAAACATAAGGTGAGCTGGAGATAACGATTAAAATAGTCATCAAAGGAAGGATTACAATATTTGAGGTTATATACAGTAACTTACCGAAGATGGCTGAGAGCATTTGAGATATCTGGCGCTTTAAGCCGGACAGCTCGGTTGTTGCTTCTGCAAGTGATGCCTCTGCCGTCTCGGCCCGGGTCACCAGTGAAGCCTTTTCATCAGCCCAGATTTTCTTCTCCGCCTCAAAACTCTTCTTCAACTTCTCTTGTTCAGAGACGCTGAATTCAAATTTGGAGTTGGCCTTTCGAATTTCAAGTTCTTGAGCTGTCAGACGGCTCTTCAGGTCAGCAATCTCCGACTCAAATTGACTTATGGTGGCCTGCATTGATGCCGGGTTATAGTCAGCATCATGGTAAGATAACATTAAGTCCCAAGTACTTTGCAAGCAAAGATACTTAACACTTGGGGGCTAATGTATGCTGAAGAATTTAACTTACAATGCCGGTTCATGCAAACTAAGTCCTAAGCACTTTGCAAGCAAAGATACTTGACACTTGGGGGCTAATGTGTATCGCAAGTTCATGATATCATGTTACGACCGGGTTAAATATCTTCTTTCTAAACCGGACAAAGCAGTGCTAAGCAGTTTTCTAAGTCTACAACATATTTATTCATAAGCAATAGACTTGGGGGTTGATACAGTAAGTATGGTTCAGAAAGGTAGCATAAGTTATACCTCAGATTTTTGCTGTATTTGCTTCACCATGTCAATTTCTAGGTCACGGCTGCTATGTACTTGATTGAGATAGCCAGAGACTATATCTCCAATGCTTAAATGAGTATAGTCAGCAATGTCTAGCTTGGCCTTTCGGCATTCCGGAAGCTCCTCCTTAGCAGAGCACTTGGCAAGGACAGTGGGCCGCCCTGGCTCAACAAACTGAGTCTTCAGAATCTCAATTTCCAAATCAATTGTCTTGACCGGCCTAGGAGCTTCCGGGTTATCAGAGCTGTTGAGAGTATCTTCGGCGGGTGGATCAGAGGTTGGTGCTGGAATGTCATAGGCTGGTTCAGGCGGCGGCTGATGGGTAGAACTGTCAGGAGCAGCCGTACCAAGCTCCGGTTCAGTCACGACCGGGTCTTGGGACGGCTTATTCTTTTTTGCCCTCTTACTGGGCTTCACTTGCACGCTATGGACAAAGGGAGAAGGATGAATACAAAAGCATGGGTAAGGTAAGGCATAAGGTAAACAAAATTACATTACCCAGGGGCAGTTTTGAAAGCCAGCATGTTAGACTGCATAGACTCGCCGGAGGAAGGAGAGGTGTCCTGATAATTGGAGTTAGATGAATTGAGAGGTTGACGAATTAAACCCGCCAAAGGTAAAACAGAACGTAAATCGGAGATAACCTCAGTCCGACGCTTCCTGGTTACGTCAGGTAAGCCGGAGGAGACCTCTATATCCTTGCTAGTCCGGGTCTGCCTCCCGCTTTCCAATTGCTGTTGCTTCAAAAGAAATTGAGTATCTTGGTAAGCCAAAGGATGTGAAAATCTTACTTTCCGGGTTACTCTTCGAATTTTCTGACGCGACAGGGGCTCGGAGTCAGAGGAGATTATAGTTACCTCTTCCTTGATGGCTCGGCTGTTCCCCGTGTCTTCCTGGAAAGATTTAATGTCAGTAAGGTGATGATAAAGAGCCAAGGGAGTTAGAAGTTACCTCTTCTTCATCGTCATCAATATCGTCGAGTCTTGGCGGCGGCTTAACGGGATCACCCGCTAGGAGATCCAGACTCGCACCAAATCAATACCGTTCAAGCCATTACCTAAGAGGGCTTTGATCTTCTTGATGGTAGGAGCAAGTGATAGACGTTCAACAGCGGTTAACTTATCCGGCAGCGGGTGATTTGATTCAAGGCGCAAAGCGCCGAAGCCAGGCAGAGGGTTCTCGTCAGCCGGAGAAGTGTCCTGTTAATAAAACCACGTCTAGTTCCAGTCCTTTGGGTGGCTGGGCAGTTCGGCATAAGGAAAGAGGCAGTCTCTCCGCCGCTGAATTGAGATGCCACCGAGTTCTAGACTGGGCCCATTGGCACGTTCATTCTGCCGGTTTAAATAGAATAGCTCTCTGAACAAAAGCAGATTAGGCTCCTCTCCCAGGTACACCTCGCAGAAGACTTGGAAGTTGCAAATATTTGACACAGAATTGGGCCCGATGTCTTCAGGTCTGAGGTCAAAGAAATGCAAAACACCCCTGAAGAATTTTGAACCGGGTGGAGCAAATCCTCGGCTCATATGATCCATAAAAACTATCACCTCCCCTTCTTTGGGCTGAGGTTTCTCCTCGGATGGGTCGATAAAACATGACCTCCTTCTTGGGCAGATGGCCAGACTTCACAAGTTCAGATAATTTGCTTTTTGTGACAGTGGATTGGACCCAATTACAGGTCACAGGAGCCTTGGTTGCCTTAGGTGCCATGACGTAAGTGGAAGCCTATGCCAAAATAAGAAGCTCCGGTTCAATTTTAACCTAGAAGGAAAGTATTTTTAAGTCTATTCAAAATGGCGGCTTAAGACGGGGACTAATGACATATGACTAATTATATCTGGTCAGTTAAGCCGCTATGAATATCAGAAGCAATTAAGTTATTTTAAACCGCCAGGAATTGGTAAGGCTGTGATTCAGTGTTATCTTTTTTAAAGCCGGCGGTGAGAGTCGCTGCGACTAAATGGATCCGACAGAAACGGATTTTGCCTAGGTGTCGCACAAACAGGTTTCACAGTTGGCGGATATTATTTTGGATCAAACAGGTGCACAGGAAACAAAGTATTCTAGACCTAAAACTAGTACAGATAAGTTCATCAGTTCTAAACAAGGCTTCTGTACAGAGAAGAGGAATCTACTTGCATTCGAAATGGGTGCGAAATAGCTACCGCATCAGTTTTATATTATCTTAAGAATCAAGAAACGGCGGTGGTGATGAAATCTATGAGGGGTTCCTGACGAACAGCGAAGAACACCGAGGAACTCGAAGGTCCTAATGCGGATCTGAGGAACAAGAAGGAGGAAACTTACAGATGCAGAGTTGCTGCGGAGGTTCGTCGCGGTTTTCTGGTCAAATCAGATTGATGCAGCGGCCTGAGTTGGAGAAGACGAGGAGATCTGCGGCGGCGGCGGAGCTCGAGCGGTAGAGAAACAGTGAGAGGAAGAAGATGACCGGAGAGGGAGAATGGAAAAGACCTAGGTCGTGCCTATTTATAAGGAAGGGCTGACTGAGAAGGTGCGAGAAACGAGGAGGCCAAACATCATTATCCAACGACTCCGATGCCTCGATTTTTGGAATGGTTAGTAAATACAAAGATCCGTTAAAGATATGACAAAGTAAAATATGAATTTAATAGAAGATGACGTCACGGCGGGTTATCACAGATCCAGAAGATGACGTCATGACGTATTATAACCTCTACACAGACAGAGGACAAAAGGCTTTTTTCTTAAGGTATTTTAAGATTGACATGAACCGGTTCAAATCAATCCGGGGCCTAATGTTGGGGATATAACTATTTGTGTAAGCCGCCCAGGAGGGGCCAGGTTACGCAAAGAAGACTCATCAGAAAGAAGCCCAAGACCAAGCATGAAGATGGTGGTTCAATAAAGGGTCTAAGGCCCACGGGAGACTTAAGGCCCATAGTAGTAAACCGCCATGATGATATGACTTGTAACATAAGGTAGACTTAACTAGTCACCAAGCCGGACACTGTCTATGAGCCGGCCGGGACTCTATAGGCCGCAGGGCGTCCACCCGTGTATATAAGGGGACGACCCGCTGGCGGCTTAGGGCAAGAAACAACTCATCGAGAACCGGGCATAGCGTATCTCGCTCCCTGGTCATCAAAACATCAAGCAATACCAACCCAACTAGACGTAGGCCTTACCTACACCGTAAGGGGCCGAACTAGTATAAATCTCTCGTGTCCTTTGTCCCGATAACCCCTTTAAGCTTCCTAGTTGCGATGGCTCCACAACTAAGTCCTTGCAAGAGGACATCTGCCGTGACAATTCCACGACACTATTCCTACTTGGCAAGACCTTATGTGTAAACTAGGTACCCGCGGTGCATATATAAGCCGAGGGGTTTAGTCCGTAGAGGCAAAATTACAAGCCTTAGGCTTTAGAAAACAACCATACGGTCTTGAGGTAGATCCTCTTGTGCTCTGTACTTCATCACATCAATACAATCAGAGCAGGACGTACGGTTTTACGTCTTCGAGAGGGCCCGAACCTGGGTAAACATCGACTCCCTTGTATCTTGTTACCCATTGATCTCAGATCCCCATCTCAGGACCCCCTACCAGAGATCAGCCGGTTTTAGTACCAACACATGTGACACTAATTCTTTTGTTCTCGCAGAGTTGTTGTAGTTCTCATAACTTTGTTTCTCGCTTGCAAACATCGAATTAACCACCATATGATATTCTTATATCTCCTCCATGTTCGCGTCCTCCTCCAAACCTGTCATTATCAAACCATCATACTTAGTACATTTGTTCCATCATTATAATAACTGTCAATTTTTTCTAACCACTGCAAGTGAAAAGAAGGGAAAAACAATAGCCATAAATCCCATAATGCAAAAAAGTGTTTTCTATGTCATGTCATTGAAATTAGAATGAAGAACACACAAGGCACATAAATGATCCATGATTTTGTGCGGTTACAATTCTCTGAATTCTGGAACAACAATGCAGACACATGTATGCACCTTTGGAAGGATGGCCATTTTACCCACTGGTACACTTTTATACCCATGGGTAGTACCCATACCCTACCTGTTAAGTCATGGATAGGGTACAAGTATAGCCTTGTACCCGTGGGTATACCCATACCCTGCCCGCTTGTGAACTAATGTTAAATTGACATCAATTAATCATTAATTTCTCATGTGACTCCTCTACTCCTATTAGCTTATGAGTATGTTGTGATTTCTAAATTTTGATAGTGGCCATGTATCATCTACCTATTATTGACCTGAGATAATTGATTTTGTTGCCAAATCTACTATCAATGAGTGTAAAATTGTGAACAACTTGTGTACTATTTGTTCTACCCGCTGGGTACCCAATGGGTACGTGTACCCGTCGGATATGGGTATGGGTAAGTGAAAGGATCGATATAGTTGACTAGAGGGGGGGTGAATAGGCAACTAACAATTTTTGCCTTTTCTTTACCAATTTAAACTTTGCATCAAAGTAGGTTGTCTAGATATGCAACTAGGTGAGCAACCTATATGATGCAACAACAACGAGCACACAAGCAAGCAAGAGATGCAACACAATATAAGCTTGCACAAGTAAAGGTACGGGATAACCAAGAGTGGAGTCGGTAAAGACGAGGATGTGTTCCCGAAGTTCCTTCCTTTTGAGGGGGAAGTACGTCTCCGTTGGAGCGGTGTGGAGGCACAATGCTCCCCAAGAAGCCACTAGGGCCACCATATTCTCCTCACGCCCTCACACAATGCGAGATGTCGTGTTTCCACTATTGGTGCCCTTGGAGGCGGCGACCGGACCTTTACAAACAAGGTTGGGGCTCTCTCCACAACTGAATTGGAGGCTACCAACGAAACCACGGAGCTTCACCACAATGGAATGTGGCTCCGAGGTGACCTTAACCGTCTAGGGTGCTCAAACACCCAAGAGTAACAAAATCCACACAAGAAAGTATGGGGGAAGCAAATATCCTTTGGTGGAAGTGTAAATCTAGGTCTCCTCCTTCAATCCCTAGCAAATCAACGAGTTTGAGTGGCTAGAGAGAGAGATCGGGCAAGAGAGCTTGAGTGGCATTAATGGTGGAGTGAGAGAGGTAAGAGGTAAATGTGGTAGGTGGAAGAACCACCCTCATATAGCAAACCCTAAAATCCAACCGTTACTGCGAAAACAACACTACAGCGGTACAACCGCTCCTCATCCCGGTACAACCGGAACTCATGGTTTACCTGCAGAACCCTACCAAGCGGTACAACCGGGCGGGGAGGCGGTAGTACCGGTTGTGGAGAACAACTGGAACAACCGCCCAGCCACCGCTCAACCACCGCTTTGAAACAGTAGGGTGTCACCCCTGTGTGTGGTGATCGAGCGGTATAGCACCGGTGCAACCGCCTGGCCTTGGACACTTGGGTGGCTAAGTTCCAAGCGGTAGAACTGCTTAGGACACCGGTGATACCGGTGTGCGGGGCACAACCGAACCAACCGGGCCACCACCGCCCAAGTACCGCATCAAAACAAAAACCTGATCGGTTGTTGAGCGGTACTTGGCCGGTACAATCGCCAGAGACAGACCACAGTCAGTGTTAAGCTTGGTGGCGGTACCACCGCCCGGGAGCAGCGGTACAACCGCTCAGTCATGACTGGGCTGTTCAACCCCAGGGTATCACCCCTGGGGTGGTGGTTGGGTTAGTGCCAAGAGCCAGCTGTACAACCGCTGGGAGAACACAGCAAGCGGTAGAAAAGGAAGGGGAACTCTCTCGCTCACAAAACAAGGAAGGCAAAGGAGGGTGTGGCAAAAGTATACGTGCAATGATTCCCCCAACTCCTTCCAATGTGGATTCCCTCTTAATAGTACGGGTTCCCTATGACCAAAGAGATAAACACGTAGAAAAACACAGTCTTCGATCTTTTCCTTCCAGAGAGAATAGCAAACCGATGTAAGCCTAATTACCGAGAACCTGAAGCACTTAGCACACGATTAGACCAACAAAGGGTTGTCATCATCATCCAAAACAAAAAGTAGGGAAATGCCCTTACAATAAGTTTCATACCCGTGGGTACGGGTATGGCTATAATTTTGTACCCACTGACTATACGGGTATGGGTATGGTATTGCTCTACCCTGCTCATACGCAGCCCATTGCATCCTGCTTTGGTACAAAAACTCCATGGGATACGCTAGCTGTTAAATGAAACTATAGTTCAACATGCTACCCAAACAAGAATGGACATGCCAGATATGAAGAAAACACGAAGTAGATGACATACAATAGGTACATAGCATAAATGTTCTTCACCTATGCTAAACAACGATCTTTCTTCAGCTTCAGAGCTCGTCCTTTCTCTTTTCCGGATCTAAAGATTTTCTGCAAGTGTTTTTGGGTTTTCTAAATTAATAAATATACAAGTTGACAAGTTAATTTTTTTTAGAAAAAACTCTATATGTTACAACAAAACAAAAACACAGACAACTCCAGCGGACGGTTGTGAAAAGGAGTCTGAAGTTTGAAAGGTCTAAGTTAATAAATAGATAAAAACAAAAAAAGTCCTTTACTCATAGGGGAATAGGGGATGGTAAGATAACAAAGCCCTAGCACCCAAGTTAGGTGCCAGGTGAAACTTTCTTATCGGCACAAAACATCACATTCCTTGGCAATCCGACTTTTAGCTTCAGGTAATACATGTATATACAGAAGGTTGGATCATAACCATTGTGTGCAGATTTTCCTTGTCCTCAGTTTTTGCATAAACCCTCTTCCTTGAGTGGGCATTGCGGCCAGTTGAACTACCTGTTTTGATGTGTACGGGTAACTATTAGTTATGATCTGCCTGGTGGTGTGGAATACCATTCCGTGTGGACTACCTTCGCTTGCGATTGCCCGGGCTGTATTCGATGGGACCTTGCTACGTCTTGGTGATCGGGTAGTAGAAGTTGTTGCCAAAAAGAAAAAAAAATCATAATCTTCGGAATATTGGTATGATGACCACAAAAATTAGGTGCCAGCTGACAAAGGAAGGAACATACCTTCTTTTTTTGTGAGAAACTTCCAATCTATTCATCTTCAATCATGGCAATACAAAGAACAACAGAGATAATAAAAATTACAACTATGTGTGTGGACCACCTAGCAATGACTAAAACAGACCTTGATCTAACAAACTCTTCAACACACATTCTTGGCGCCCACACAATTTGCAGCAAGCACAGTTGGCTAGACATTCTACCAGATTGTCAACAAATTTGGGCATCATCGTTTGAGTTGTTTGCCTAAACTCATTTACATTGGCCATGACACGAGCATTGTGCTCTTTCAGGAGTATACCAAGTAGCTCGCTAGCCTGCAACATGTGTATAGACGCATGATCAACTCGTTGCGAGGTTGAGAAAACAAATAGGTAGAATATGAATGGAACCAGGTACGGGGAGATAATCGTCGTACCATCTTTGGGCACTACCTTCCCATCTGGTCGGCAAAATCAGCAGCTACAGAGGTGTGCAGTGAGGTACCGTGGGTTTCTTCGCGTGTATTTGGTAGGGTGCATGAGCTCAAAAGTTTCCTACGAAACCCACTTTCGACTGTTTGGCAGGGTGTAGGGCTCACCTCGACTATGCCCATCTCATGCAAAAAGGCCTCGTAGCCATGCTCACCCAGACCCTAAAAAATGTTCACCCAGACCCTAAAAAATGTTGAGAATATCAACATTTGTTTAAATTCTTAAAAATTGTTTAGAATTTCAAATTTTGTTTCAATTCTAAAAAATGTTCAGGATTTCAAATTTTTCTTATTTTTTTTTAAAATAGGATTTCTATTTAAAAAAAATCAAAAGGTGTTCAGAATTTCAATTTTTGTTTAAATTCCAATAAATGTTCAGTATTTCAGATTTGTCTAAATTTTAAAAAAAGTTCGGAATTTCAAATTTTGTATAAATTTTCAAAAAAAATGTGCAGAATTTCGTGATTTATTTAAAATTTTAAAATAAATGAAATTAAAAAATGTGCTTACATTTTCAAAAAATTTGTTCAGAATTTTGAACTGTTCTTACATTTTTTAGAATATTCAGAAATTTTATTTGTTTGAAAAAGTTATAAATTTCAAATGTTGTTTCAATTTTCAAAAAAATAGAATTCCAAAAATATATATTAAAAAAACAGAATTCCAAAATGTGGTTAAATTTTTATTCATGTTTTTCAAATTTTGTTCACCATTCAAAACCATTATTCGGAATTGCTCAACATGTGGCACCCAAGTATTTGAATGTTGTTGTTGCGTTGGAATTTTGGAATGTTGTTGTACCTGTAGCAAGAGGTGGCACCCTGATCCTCCGAGCACCTTTCATCAGGTTTTTCCAAACATATGTGCACTAGTTGAAAGAGTTTGTCTCTGACAGTACAACCAGCGCGGTCCAGTGATCCACGCAAGTATAGTCGTGCTTAGAATCTTGAAGAGGTCTTTCTGCACTTTGTTTGAGTTGACGTGTACCAGCATCATTAATATCATTTCTGCGGCGTTCAAGCCGTGAATCCCCTTGGCACTGTGGCTCGATGCTAGCCTACTGAACTCAATGCAGGCCTCGGACATGTCTTTTTGAATTGTTTGAATTGCTTACCACATGTTTCATGTGGTCAGGCCTCCGACATGTCTGTGATGCAGTCAGGAATCAATATGCTACCATGCGCAGGGGTGAGTGGCTACTCAAGTCTCAGAACGGTCGAGCCGGGCTATGAGACAGCGGCGGCAACTCACTGGATCCGATCTGCGACTCGAAGCGGGGCCGGGGCAATGGGAAGCGGAGTTCTGGGGAAGAAGAACATTAAAGGTAGTTCTTATAGTATTTCTTTGTAGTGGGAGTACCACTAGTCTGTTTAGCGCCCAGGTGTCATCGTGTTAAAACCTAACCAAAATTTGGGAACGACACTCCTTGCCGGTGTAAAATATGGATATCGATTCGTGAACACTATGTATCCAAAAAATCAACATGGTTTCGAGTCAAAGTATATTAAGACACGGTTAGAGCCAACTAAAACGCTTTTGCTGACATTTCCGGGCTGCTACCGTTGGCTGCTGGGTCCAACTAATTCGCACGTCTTGTATCATTGTTCCATCTTACATGAGCTTCCTACAACTTTTTTTCACAACAGATAATTCCCATGGAAACTTAGAATATCGGTCTTTCATCGAAACTTCAAAAAGACATGTTCTCTCAACCAAATACAAAAAAGGTAACGAGGAGAGCAGTTGTGGAACACAGTACCAGCACTTTTCTACGCTTGTCCCTGCAGTTAAAAGACAACAAAAATTAGAATAACAGGAAATTATGCATGTGGATACATGTCCAAAACAATGACTTTGTTGCTTACGATCTTTCCGATTCTTCATATGTTTTTTCCAAGAGTCGCACTTTGTCCCGCATGGCGCGTATGTTGGAAGCCAACTCTTTAAATTCCGTTTGACCATGAGTGCAGAATTCTGTTTCATCCTCGAATCTGTTGGAGTGTCCCATGTTGGGTTTTGCGCTAGAATGCTGGAGATAAGTGAAACTATTAGCTACACATAAATTTTTGTTCCAAATTGTAAGCCATCCCATCACATACATAACATATCCACTTATCCCTAACCATGGCATTACATCATTTATATAATTATATCCTGTCAAGTTACCTCCTTGTGAACTCACTTTTTACAAGACGATTTGTTGCACTAAGATTATTAGCGAATAAGGATATATAGAAATATCTTTAGCACCTACACTTGCAACAACGCATAGGTAGGTCACACCTCCCACCAGTTGCTAGTCAGATTACGGAGCCAGGATTTGCAGTTTGCAAGGTTAAACACTTGCGGCAAACAAGTTGATAATGTGATACAATCATAGGATCATACAACTCCATTCAACATAACCACTACTAGTTTGGAACATATTCTGATTTTCAAAATTCATGTGAAAACACAACATGAATTTTGTAAAATGGACTTGCATGGACTATTATAAATGGACTAACATAACTACTACTCCCTCTATACCATAATGTAAGACGTTTTTTTGACACTAGTGTAGCTACCAATAGCCGAAAACACAAGATGGAAGTTGTAAAATGTACTAACATGGACTATAAATCTTAAAACAAATGAGAAAGGCAAGATAGCCACTAAAATCACAGACACATTTTTTATCGTTCAGAAGAGTGTTTCAGCTGATAATGTTTTCTGATGAGTGTGTGACGATATGATAATAAAATATTGCCAGTTTGAACAAACTTGACAGTTAGCGCCCCAACTCAATAAATCGTGACTATTTATGTCAACCAAGACCCAAGAGAAACCAATTCTCAAGAATCAGAATTAGTGATTTGGTTTATATGCGTTGATCAGTAAGCATTTGTGTGCGGCGTCCGGTAGAAGTACCTGAATTAGGATTGGGAGTACCTAGAACTCATTCAGATGAGATATAATTTGGTCTCGTTCACTTTGAAAACAAGTATAAATACAATCCACGTCAGCACACACGAATCTTATAGCATCACATCCAATGGCTATAAAAGGTGAATGAGACCAAATTATATCTCATTTAGATGAGTTCTAGCAAAACTGATTAGGATTTGAGGCTTAGAGCAGGGCAGGGAAGGAGATATTTTTTTGGCTGGCGAAGGTGTCCGTTGTAACTTAAGGAGCAACTGACCGGATCTTGGAGGTCAACAAGGATGGCAGGGGATCCGGGTCGGCCGCCTTGGATTGCCCCTATGCCGCCAGCCAAATTTCGCGGATCAACGAAACTCTAGAAAAGGGAAGAGGGGATTACCGCATTAGGTTCGATCCTCCCAGCGCCATCGCAGAGGGACCGCCCTGGGCTCCGAGAGAAGGACCCCTGCGGGATCGATGGCCGGAGCACGGGGAAGGACCCTTGCGGGATCGATCGCCGGAGAGCGCTGCCTGCGGCGGATCTGAACAGCAATGAAGCCATGCTTCTGAAAAGGGGATCGGGGCCTTGCGTTGTTGTTTTGTGGGCGATGAGAAACGGCGTATATATATATATATAAAAAAAAGGAGTTTCAACAAACCCCGACTCGATCTCCAAGCCAACCATATCCGGATACACAGTTGGGCCGGCCCATGAGCGGACCGGAACGCCCCTCCTGTTTTGTCATTTTGTTTTCTTCTTTGATTTTTCCTATTTTTACTATTCGGGATTTCAAAAAGTTCAAAATTTCAAAACATTATGAAATTTGGAAAAAATATCCTAATGTCATAAAATGTATGTGGATTAAAAAAATGGTTGCGTATTGAAGAAATGTTAATGAATTTGAACAAAAAAACTTGTGAATTAAAAACTGTGCATGATTTTTATTTTATATATGTTCACAAAAAATGATTGTGAATTTCAAAAAAGTTCATTGTTTCAAAAAATGTTCAACTCAGAAAAAGTTCATCGATTCAAAAAACATTCGCCGATTCAAAAAAAGTTCATCAACAACAATAAAGTCTTTAGTCTCAAACGGGTTGGGGTAGGCTAAAGGTGAAACCCATAAGATCTCGCAACCAACTCATGGTTCTGGCACATGGATAGCAACCTTCCCCGCACCCCTGTCCATGGCTAGTTCTTCGGTGATATTCCAATCCTTCAGACCTCTCTTTACAGACTCCTCTCATGTCAAGTTCGGTTTACCACGACCTCTCTTGACATTATCAACACGCTTTAGCTGTTCGCTATGCACTGAAGCTTCTGGAGGCTTGCGCTAAATATGCCCAAACCATCTCAAACGATGTTGGTCAAGCTTCTCTTCAATCGGTTCTACCCCAACTTTATCTCGTATATCATCATTCCGGACTCGGTCTTTTCTCGCGTGGCCACACATCCATCTCAACATGCACATATCTGCCACACCTAACTGTTGAACATGTCGCCTTTGTCATCAACACCAAAACACTTAAGGCGGGAAATGCCCACACCTACTCTCCTAGTGTTGCGTCAGCTCAGACTTCTCGCTAATGGAAGACGAATCTGTTCTTATACCTAACCACGTTAAAGGTCGTATGAGTACATCGGATGTACTCGCAAGTCAAATCCTCATAAAACCTCCCAAGTAAACACTCCACATTACTCAAGCATGAAGATTGCTCTAAGACCAACAATCATCAACAACCACTTGATACGGACTCCTCCCAAGTTTAACTACTAAAGTAAAAAATAACACTGCAATTGCAAGGCTTAACTAGTAACGACTATCGCCACTACGATGAGCTAAAGTTTGTTCCCGAAACATGATCACTGCTAAAGTGAAGTCTTTCCCGAAAGGTGATCGCCTAGTCTAAAGTTATTCCTTCACTTTCAGTCTTATTATTACCATGATTTTACTTTGTTATCTTGCAAATCATCTTTAATACTCGACTCACTAGCTTAAAGTCATACTCCCAATATATGATCACTTCTAAGCTAAAGTCTTTCCACCAAGTGTGATCCATACTACTGAAGGAAATATGCCCTAGAGGCAATAATAAAGTTATTATTTATTTCCTCATATCATGATAAATGTTTATTATTCATGCTAGAATTGTATTAACCGGAAACATGATACATGTGTGAATACATAGACAAAACTATAGTCACTAGTATGCCTCTACTTGACTAGCTCATTAATCAAAGATGGTTATGTTTCCTAACCATAGACATGTGTTGTCATTTGATTAGTGGGATCACATCATTAGAAGAATGATGTGATTGACATGACCCATTCCGTTAGCCTAGCACTTGATCATTTAGTATACTGTTATTTGCTTTCTTCATGACTTATACAAAGTTCCTACAACTATGAGATTGTGCAACTCCCGTTTACCGGAAGAACACTTTGTGTGCTACCAAACGTCACAACGTAACTAGGTGATTATAAAGGTGCTCTACAGGTGTTTCCGAAGGTACATGTTGGGTTGGCATAATTCGAGATTAGGATTTGTCACTCCGATTGTCGGAGAGGTATCTCTGGGCCCTCTCGGTAATACTCATCACCTAAGCCTTACAAGCATGTAACTAATGAGTTAGTTGTGAGATGATGTATTACGAAACGAGTAAAGAGACTTGCCGGTAACGAGATTGAACTAGGTATTGGATACCGATGATCAAATCTCGGGCAAGTAACATACCGATGACAAAAGGAACAACGTATGTTGTTATGCGGTTTGACCGATAAAGATCTTCGTAGAATATGTAGGAACCAATATGGGCATCCAGGTCCCGCTATTGGTTATTGACCGAGAATGGTTTTAGGTCATGTCTACATAGTTCTCGAACCCGTAGGGTCCGCACGCTTAACGTTTCGATGACTGTTTTATTACGAGTTTATAAGTTTTGATGTACCGAAGTTTGTTCGGAGTCCCGGATGTGATCACGGACATGACGATGAGTCTCGAAATGGTCGAGACATAAAGATTGATATATTGGACGACTATATTCGGACACCGGAAAGGTTCCGGGTGATTTCGGAGAAAACCG
>NC_041391.1:643393029-643393368 GCF_002162155.2 Triticum dicoccoides | reverse complement strand
GGGGGGGGGGGTTACCGGAACCCCCCGGGAGAGTTAATGGGCCACATGGGCCTAGGTGGGAAGAGAGAGGGGCGGCCAGGGTGGGCCACACGCCCCCTCTCCCTCTAGTCCGAATTGGACTAGGAGGGGGGGCGGCGCCCCCCTTTCCTTCCCCCCTCTCCCCCTTCCTCCCCCCTCCTAGTAGGAGTAGGAAAGGAGGAATCCTACTCCTACTAGGAGGAGGATTCCTCCTCCCTTGGCGCGCCCAAAGGGGCCGGCCGGCCTCCCCCTCCCTCCTTTATATACGGGGGCAGGGGGCACCCCATAGACACACAAGTTGATCTTCGTGATCGTTCCTTA
>NC_041391.1:643375275-643392941 GCF_002162155.2 Triticum dicoccoides | reverse complement strand
AGGAGTAGGAAAGGAGGAATCCTACTCCTACTAGGAGGAGGATTCCTCCTCCCTTGGCGCGCCCAAAGGGGCCGGCCGGCCTCCCCCTCCCTCCTTTATATACGGGGCAGGGGGCACCCCATAGACACAAGTTGATCTACGGATCGTTCCTTAGCCGTGTGCGGTGCCCCCTTCCACCATATTCCACCTCGGTCATATCGTCGCGGAGTTTAGGCGAAGCCCTGCGCCGGTAGAACATCATCATCGTCACCACGCCGTCGTGCTGACGGAACTCATCTCCGAAGCTCGGCTGGATCGGAGGCCGGAGATCGTCATCGAGCTGAACGTGTGCTGAACTCGGAGGCTCCGTACGTTCGGTGCTTGGATCGGTCGGATCGTGAAGATGTACGACTACATCAACCGCGTTGTGATAACGCTTCCGCTTACGGTCTACGAGGGTACGTGGACAAACACTCTCCCCTCTCGTTGCTATGCCATCACCATGATCTTGCGTGTGCGTAGGAATTTTTTTGAAATTACTACGTTCCCCAACAACTACTGCTAAGTAAACACTTGAAACAACAACAGTGCAACAACAATAAGAAGAACAATGTAAACAACAATTGATACAATCAACTTCCCCGCGGTCTTTCGACGGTCTTTCTCAAGCCCTTCCATCGACTTAACCACAAGTCTTGGCATCCGCGATGCGTGGGTAAGGGGAGGAGGGAGCAGGTGGGTGTGCTCACCTCGACGTGTTTAGAATAGCCTTTTGCGGCGTCTGGGACAAGGCTGTTCGAACTCATCTGAGCGAGATTTCACGCAACCGCATTGGATCGTAGGACGGTCGTCCTCCTTGGCATCAGATCGTGCGGGGGAGATTCATGGATTGGGAGGGGGAGCAGGTGGGAGATGTCTCCTGTGGTGGTGGCGAGCGATGGTAGCGCTAGGGCATTCTCTTGTCGCAAGGGAGCGGGGGGAGATTGGATCAACGGGAGAGAAAACTAGAGATGCATGCGCTCGTTGTTTAAGGTTTTTTAGAGAGAAAAATCAATAAAACAAGCATTCGCGTGGGGAAGGGGGATGGACATGTAGCTATAAGACAGGAGATGGAGCCTTACCTATTCTTAGGTACTAGAGATAGAGATTCCGGATATATATAAAAAATTACAAATTTCAAAAATTTGTGAATTTTGAAAAAATGTCGTGGAAATCATATAATGTTCATGGATTCAAAAAATTATTTGCATATTCAAAAAAATGTTCACGATCTTGAAAAAATTGTTGAGAAAATCAAAAAATGTTCGTGAATTTGAACGAATGTTCATGAATTCAAAAAATATTCATGAGTTTTCAAAAAATGTACACAAAAATACAAAAAGTTCATGAATTACAAAAAAAGTTCATTGATTAAAAATGTTCATGAACTCAAAAAATGTATGCTTTGTTCATCAAACAAAAATATGTTCGTGAATTTAAAACATTATTTCCAAATTTGAAAAAATATTTGTCTATTAAAAAAACTCATGGATTTAAAAACAATGTTCACGAGTATCAAAAAATGTTGGAAAGTATTTTAAAAAATAACTAATTTGTAGAAAATGTTCGCAATTTTAGAAAAATGTCCACAGATTTGTAAAAAATGTTTACGAATTGGATAAATGTTCATGATTTAGAAAAATATTCACGATTTGGAAAACATATTCACAAATTTGAAAAGATGTGTGGGAAAAATAAAATTTAAAAGAAAAGAAAATATAAATCTAAAATAAAGGTGAAAGAAACATGAAACATGAAAAAAAGAAAATAAATAAATAAAAATAAAATGAAATAAAGAAATAGAGAAAACTGAAGTAAAAACACAAAATATGTTCACAGGTTTTTTTATGCTGGGCCGGACGAAAGTGTGTGTTTAGCGGGAATTACAGCCAACAGCCGATTCCAGTGCAATGGGCCGAAGCACGCGCGAGCGTGGCTCGTGTCTGAAGTACCCCTGACGAATTGGCGAAATTGCAGCGATATTGCCATCGAAGCGATCCCCTTCCGTCCCTATCGACCCGCCCTCGCCGCCATCCCCGTCGCGCTAGCCGCCAGTCCCCGGCGATGGCTCCGTACATTCTGCGTTCCGCCGTCGCCATCCTCCGCCGATCGACCCCGCAAGTGTCGGACGTCCTCCGCCGCTCCAGCCCCCGCTCCTTCTCCGGTGGTGCTCTGAGAGTTGAAGCCACAAAGGTAACCCCCCCGCACCCACCATACCCACCACTCCTAGTCCTCAGTCTAATTTAGGAATTTGGGAACTAGATCTCACGAATTCAGGGGAAAATCCTGTGGTGGGGAAAACAGCGCATCGGTGAACTGCAGTATATAGAGTATGTGTATATGCCCTGTTAGGGTTGGTTTAAGCATAAAGCAAAATGATGCTTTATGTGTGCATATGCCCTGTGGGATGATGAGCGATCCCAGGCGCAGCCCGGCTTATATTGCAGGCGGCAAGGAAGTGACTGACGAATAAGCTAGTCGACAGTGTTGATCTTCAGAGCGAAGTCCTGACAATGCCCGCCCCTTGAGCTATGACTTCTCCTCCAGGCACAGAGTTTGGATCAAACCAAGCTTGGTGGACTTGAAAAAGGCTCGAAAGACATGCTTGATCAAGTGGGCATCTTCCCATGATGCTTCACCCTAGGACAAATTTTCCCGTTGAACCAACCATTGCACTATCGGTAAATTGTTGCAAGTTATCTGTCTTGTCTCCAAAACCAGAGCAGGAGTTTGTTTGATATACCCCTCCTCGGTAGCTAGTGGCAGATCAGAGCAGGAATGACATCAGGGACAATGTGCTTCCTAAGCGGACTCGCATGAAACGCTGGATGAATTTTGACACCTTCATGAAGTAATTTATATGTTCTGTTCCCCACTCTCTGAAGCAGCGCATAATACTTGCTTTCTAATTTAATTGTGATCTCCAACCAAAAGATGCAAGTCTATGGTTGCATCTTCAGGTAGACCATGTCTCCAAGTTCCAAATTATCTCAGTTCTCTTTTGATCTGCATATTTCTCTATACCAATACTCAGCTAAAGATACCCAAGACATCCACCTTTTGGGCTCATTAGAAGTTATGCATCTTAAGTATGTCTCCAAACACTGATTTACCCTCTCAGTGTGTCCATCTTACTTAGGGTGATGGGCAGAGCTATATTTCAGTTTAACTTTGAGGCTCTTGGTAGATCTGTTTCCACATAGCACCGGTGAAAATCCTATCCGAGTAAGATACTATTGCTAGAGTAGGGCCATGGAGCTTAAAGATATTGTCTATGAATGCATGGGCCACACATATCGTACTGAGTATGGGTTAGATAATGGTATGAAGTGTGCATACTTAGTGAACTGATCAACAACCACCAGAATTACTTCTTTTCCTTGGATTTAGGTAAAGCAACAATTTTTTTAAGGTGGTAAAGAAAACCCTCAATGAAATCCAATGAAAGGTGTGTCCATGCCATGCCCAATGTGGGCAGTGGGTCTAACAGACCAGGATATTGGCAATTCTCATGTTTGGACCTTGAGGACGCAAACAAGTTATCATAAAGCTCTCAACATCTTTTTACCTCTCTGATATGTGGCTTTCGTTGCTGAGTGTCCCCCAAGAGCTGAAGCATGCAGGGATTGCATAAATTTCTCTTTCAGAGCAGGATCATGTCCTAGTGCAGCTCTTCCTTCGTATCTGAGTATGCCATTGTGCAAAGAGTAATGAGAGGTAGGAGCTCGTGGTGTAATGAGGTATTGTTGCAACATCTGGCTAACATGGTCTGAAGAATAACTGTCAGTGATCTTATTTATCCATTTAGCAGTAACGACAGACATCACCATTAGAGAGTGTTTCCTGGAGAGAGCATCAACTGCAATATTTTCTTTCCTTTTCTTATATTGTATGGCAAAATCTAATTCCAGTAATTTGAGCATGAGCCTATGTTTAATTCCTTCTCTTTGATCCCCAAGCAATTTTGAACTTTTCTGGTCTGATTTGATAATGAGCTGCTTCCCAAAAAGTCATGGCTCCATCCTTTTAAAGCTTCTAAAATGGCAAGTGCAGTTTGTACTAATTACAGAATTGATGCTTTGCAGTTTGTACTAATTCTAGAATTGATGCAGTTTGTACTAATATATTTGCAGCTTGTACTAATTCCAGAATTGATGCTTTAATCTGGTTGGTATATACAGCGAGTTATCATTCAAATTAAGACACTGTATTTTTGCGCGAGTTATAGACTTATAGTGCTCTTAACCAGCCGTGGTGTAGTTGAATATGGTTTAGAGTTTTATACGTCCTTGTGGACTAACTGTACATGGACATCATCATTTCAAAGTTTTAGATTGTTAACTATACACGTACAAGTATTTACTGCAGTAGTCAATAGGATAATAAAATGCATATTGGTTACTGATAATTGGTTGCCAATAGGACAAACTAGTGATATTCTTAATGTAACATGGTGAGTAGAGAAAACCATATGTGGGGGATTGTGAACTTGGATTGTCTATGATGTGATGACTTGCAGCTCGAAACAAAATGTATATAAGTTACCTGCTTTCATTGTCTTCAGCACACTTGCTCACAACTCGACATGAGGCACTGCAAGTATCCTCAATCCGACGATATTTGCATGGTCCAATAAATGTCCTGGAAATTTACGAAATACACTAGCATCTGGTATAATCAGCTGCTTCATTTCTGTCTATCATGGAATCTACTTTCATTCTTATGTAGGGGTGCTGCATGGACAAGGATATGGAAAAGCTTGCTGCAGACTTGCGTGAAGTGAATGCGCAACTCGATTTTCTGTTGGAGCAGGAGAGACGGTAAAGCGTGCAGATCATTGTTGTTTTGGATACGTATAAGCACCTCCGCGGTTCTCCGTCATTCAGATTCGTGGCTTTTTTTCAACCTGCAGCTTCGAGCGTGGCCAGGAGCTGCAAAAGAAGCTGTCGTGCGTCCTTGTTCCTGCCACCATCGCATTCTACATCTTTGGCCCGAAGAAGAAGGGTAAGCCGTCAGAGGAGGAGCAACCAGACATTTAGCCTTGTGCGTATCCATGTGCATATGCCGTAGCTTCGTGTACTGAACTATGTTATGTAGCCTTTTATAGCGGTGAATCTAACTGTGTGGTGATAGTTGTCTCTAACGAGAGCGTGTGCACAATCTGCTGGGGAGTATTCAGGCGGCTGTGCTTGCTCACAGGTCACAGCCATGGAAACTTAGGGTGCCTCTTGAACTTGGAGCTTGGCTAGTGGTATCTTGACAAGGAGAATCCTGTTTTGTGGTATCTTGACAAGGAGAATCCTATGTAGTAGTAGCATTAGGAAGACAAGGATTTTGTTCCAAGTTTGTGCTTCGAGTGCTGGTTTGAAACAAGCTTGCAATGTGAGTACTGGCTGGAATGGAATGGCCTTGTGCATTACTAAGTTCGCTATGTTCCGGCTGGGTAGCCTGGTCTCGTGGTGTGAGTCGTGTTGATCCTGAATCTTGTGACAGAGTAGCTGTAGAGCTAATCCTCTGATCGCTGCTGCTTGTGCCTCCTGTGCGGATGAGGATATCACACATGTGGTGAGTTATGTACGCCCATCTGGCTGGCGGCCACCCCATCCCCATGTGCGGGCAGGTCATGAGGAACTCGGCAGTCGCGGCCACCCCATCCCCATGCGTGGTAGGGGCAGAGAGATAATTTTGGCCCCATGTCTTGCAAGGATTAGGTACAATAGTGCTAGCCACGGCTGCCACAGGGCTGAGGAGTTTCTACTCTTCGCAGTTAGAATCCGCCCCTTTTTTTGCGCGAGTGGTGGCAACCAGCTAATAAGAGCATTGGACAAAGTTTAGAAGAACCACCAAAATTTCTTTGACCTCGGAACACTACTATGATTGAGGCGTAGGCCCTTCATACAACAACAGAATGTCACTACTCACTAGCACAGTTACTTCTGCAGTTCTGCCGGTATATGTCGTCCCAACTGAACAGGCCAAGGTCGGCGACACCGTTAAAGGCAGCACTGCCGGTGCCTGGCTGCATTCCTTCCACGCAGCCAAGTTTCCACACTTCATATTACGCTCCCAGCCCCCCTCAAAATAAAAATAAAAATATTACGCTCCCAGCCCAACACTTGTTTCAAAATGGGTAGCAGCATATTAACAGTGAACTGAGCATCCTCCCCAGATTCAGTGTCCTCTTGCTATTTTTCTTTTACGGCAATGAAACGATTTAGCGAAAATGAATGCTACACCGCAGCCTATATTCTGGGGCTATCAGCAGGTCAGTCTACTCTGTGTTTTGTGATATCGCCTCGCCGAACTTCAGGAAGAGCTCCGCATCCGACGCTCTCGACGAGCTAGCACAGGACAGGAGAGGGCGCTGCCGCCTCTCAGGCTGACGCACTCGTTGGCGGGCTGTCAACGACTGGGGCAACGCCGGCGGCTGCGCCGACCTCGGGGGTGCTTCTGGGCAGGCCAGGCAGCTGAGGCTCCTACTTCACAAATGAGGAATAGCACGAACAGAGTATCTCGATGGCTTGCTCCATAAAGATGGCAAACATCAATGTCGATGCTGCATTGGCGAGAAACAGTGACTTTGGTGATGCAGGAGCTTCCGCTCTTGCTAAATCTCAATCCACAGAGTAAGATCTTACATTGAGATCCATGCAATTTTTCTTTTTCCTTTTTCTTTCTTTTTCTTTTTATTACATGTTATGCCACTTGACTGAGACCTAGCCACACTCAGGAGCTTTATGCCATAATCATCATGGCACTTATATTGGAACTTCCGCTATTATTTATCGTGGTATTACCGATTCGACAACATCGGATGCCCTTGCTGTAAGAGAAGTGCTAGTCTTTGCGGAAGATCTTTATGTCCAGCGGATACACACTGCATCAGATTGTAAGGTGGTGATTGATGATATGGAGCAGGGATCCTCAACTAGCTATAGCGCAGTCATTAAGGAATCCAAGAACACTCTTCAGCTTTCAGTTCCTTTAGTTGCGTCCATGAGCTCAGAAACTTTTAACTTTGGAGCTCACAACCTCGCAACGCACACTCTTATTGTATGGTTTAGTCGCATGTCTGGTTTGGCCAGCCTTATAATCCTATTCTTGTTTCTGTACACTTATTCCTAGATGAATAAGGCTCTGCGAGTTGCCTAAATAACCAAAAAAATGCAAAAGGAAAAGAATAAAAAAACATAACAATTTTTAGCACAAAAAGAAAAGAGGATAGGACTAAACGGGCCGGCCCATTATATGCGAGGGTGCGCAGACCGCCAGCTTTTGGGCGTGGCCCATGTTCTTGAGGCATTCTAAAGGAAGTCGGTCGTTTCACCGTTGATCATTCGTACGCCGCAACGCTGACTCCGATTCGCCTACGGTAGTGTGCCTGGTGCACAGGGATGTACAGCCGGTCACGTTCGCGTGCCTGCCGTGCCCTGGGCGCCCTAAAGTTGACCGGGCGGCGCGATGAGCCGGTCTCGTGCTTGTTTAAGAAGCCATGGTGGCGGCAACAGCTAGGGTTGGTGTCAGCCGGTGGGGGAGCAAGCGTAGATGTGGACTAGGCGGAAGTGGATGAGGCGCTCCCCTGATACGTCTCTAACGTATTTATAATATTTGATTATTTCATGCTATTATACTACCAATCTTGTATGCTTTATATACCATTTTATATTATTTTTGGGAACTAACCTATTAACTCAGTGCCCAGTGTCAGTTGTTGTTTTCTGCCTTCTTTGGTTTTATAGAAAATCCCTACCAAACGGAGACCAAACACGATGAAACTTTCTGACAATTTTTTCTAGACCAGAAGGGACCCTAAAAGCTTCGGGGAGACCAGACGATATACGAGTGGACGACAAGGCAGGGGGTGCCCCCTAGGGGGTGGGCGCTGATACGTCTCCAACGTATCTATAATTTTTGATTGTTCAATGCTATTATATTATCTGTTTTGGATGTTTTATATGCATTAATATGCTATTTTATATTATTTTTGGGATTAACCTATTAACCTAGAGCCCAGTGCCAGTTTCTGTTTTTTTCTTTATTTTAGAGTTTCGAAGAAAAGGAATACCAAACAGAGTCTAAACGGAATGAAACTTTCGCGATGATTTTTCTTGGACCAGAAGACATCCAGAGAACTTGGAGTGCAAGTCAGAGAAGCCACGAGGCGGCCACAAGGACGGAGGGCGCGCCCAGGGGGTAGGGCGCGCCCCCCACCCTTGTGGGCCCATCGTGACTCCACCGACCTATTTCTTCCGCCTATATATTCTTAAATATCCCAAAACCTACCAGGAGAGCCATGAAAACACTTTTCCACCGCCGCAACCTTCTGTACCCGTGAGATCTCATCTAGGGGCCTTTTCCGGCGTCCTGCCGGAGGGGGATTCGATCACGAAGGGCTTCTACATCAACACCATTGCCTCTCCGATGAAGCGTGAGTAGTTTACCTCAGACCTACGGGTCCATAGCTAGTAGCTAGATGTCTTCTTCTCTCTCTCTCTCTCTCTCTTTGTTTCTCAATACTATGTTCTCCTCGATGTTCTTGGAGATCTATTCGATGTAATACTCTTTTGCGGTGTGTTTGCCGAGATCCGATGAATTGTGGATTTATGATCAGCTTATCTATGAATATTATTTGAATCTTCTCTGAATTCTTATATGCATGATTTGATATCTTGCAAGACTCTTCGAACTATCGTTTTTTTGGCCAACTAGATTGGTTTTTCTTGCAATGCGAGAAATGCTTAGCTTTGGATTCAATCTTGCGGTGCTCGATACCAGTGACAAAAGGGGAACCGACACATATTGTATTGTTGCCATCGAGGATAATAAGATGGGGTTTTCATCATATTGCTTGAGTCTATCCCACTACATCATGTCATCTTACTTAATGTGTTACTCTGTTCTTCATGAACTTAATACTCTAGATGCAGACAGGAGTCAGTCGATGTGTGGAGTAATAGTAGTAGATGCAACATCATTTTGGTCTACTTGACACGGACGTGATGCCTATATTCATGATCATTGCCTTAGACATAGTCATAACTTTGCGCTTTTCCATCAATTGCTCGGCAGTAATTTGTTCACCCACCGTAATATTTTCTATCTTGAGAGAAGCCTCTAGTGAAACCTATGGCCCCCGGAGTCTATTTTCCATCATATAAGTTTCCGATCTACAATTTTAGTTTCCTATTTACTTCCTTTGCAACCTTTTACTTTCCGTTCCATAAACCAAAAAATACCAAAAATATTACTTTACCGTTTATCCATCTCTATCAGATCTCACTTTGCAAATAACTGTGAAGGGATTGACAACCCCTTTATCGTGTTGGGTGCAAGTTGGTGTTTGTTTGTGCAGGTATTCGATGACTTGCGTGTTGTCTCCTACTGGATTGATACCTTGGTTCTCAAAAGCCGAGGAAAATACTTACTTTACTTTGCTGCATCACCCTTTCCTCTTCAAGGGAAAGACCAACGCAAGCTCAAGAAGTAGCAGGAAGAATTTCTGGCGCCGTTGCCGGGGAGATCTACGCCAAGTCAAGATATACCAAGTACCCATAAACTCTCATCCCTTGCATTACATTATTCGCCATTCGCCTCTCGTTTTCCTCTCCCCCACTTCTAAAACGATTTTTGAAAAGATTTGCCTTTTCTTTGCCCTTCTTCCGTTCATCTTTTCGTTTGCCTTGATGTCTTATTTGGCTCGTTTACTCGTTTGGTTGGAATAATTGTGTATTTATTGCAAATCGTAGAATCTAAGATTTATGGATCCTCATCCCTTGCCAATCTTTTTAAGAGATCTAATTATGATGAACCAATTGCTAGTGAGTTTTGTGCACTAGATTATCTTTATGAAGTTTTGCTTGAAATTCGTGAATCTGAAAATTATGATGAAGTACTTTATGAAGTGATTCACGATAGATCTTTGAATAAAAAGCATGATTGCAGTTATGTTATTATAAATTCTATTAATGTCAAATATGCTAATAATATGCAAAACCCCAAGCCTGGGGATGCTAGTTTTGCTATGTCTACCACTTATTGCAATGATCATGATTGGGGTGATTCTTCTTATGATCTTGAAATTTTATTTAAGCCCCATGATGAATATGAGATTGATAATAATGTTTGCAATAATATTGAAAGTGGGTTCGGAAGAGTGTCAACTTTAGATCCCACATATTTGGATAATATTCAATCTTATGATTTTTTTTGATAAAAGTGGGTTTGGAGAGGTCATGACTTTAGTTAATATTAATCCCACTATTTTGGAAGAGTGTCAACTTCGCATGCATGTGGATTATGTTGAGGATATGTTATGTGATAGCTATATTGTTGAATTTTCTTATGATCCTACATGTAAGTATTATGAGAGAGGAAAATATGGTTGTAGAAATTTTCATGTTACTAAATTACCTCTCTTCATGTTGAGATTGATCTTGTTTCCTTTTTCTTCCTTGCATATGCATGCTTGTCTTGATTTGTTTTACTATAAAATGCCTATGCATGGGAAGCATGTTAGACTTAGATGTGTTTGTCACGTGTTTTATGATGCTCTCTTTGTGCTTCAATCCTTCTCTTTTATGTGAGCATCATTGAAATTATCAATGCCTAGCTAAAAGGCTTTAAAGAAAAGCGCTTGTTGGGAGACAACCCAATATTTTTCCTTCCTCTTTTTGAATAGATATTTCATCTAGCCTCTGGTTAGATGTGGTTTTGTGTTTTAATTAGTATTTGCACCAAGTAAGACCTTTGGGATAGCTTACGGTAATAGTTGTTTTGATCCTGCTGAGAAACAGAAACTTTTGCGCCCAGGAAAATAATTTTCATTATTCACAGAAACGTGCTTTTGATCTTATTCTTTTTGCACTGGATTGGTACACAAATTTCCCAGAATGTCGTAATTTGTTAGATTTTTTGGAGTTGCAGAAGCATTTGAGAGTTACAGATTGCTACAGACTGTTCTGTTTTTGACAGATTCTATTTTCTATGTGTTGTTTGCTTATTTTGATGAATCTATGGCTAGTATCGGGGTGTATGAACCATGGAAAAGTTGGAATATAGTAGATATTTGTAGGATTGAAGGTAGGTCTGGAGGGGGGGGGGGTGATTAGACTACTTGACCAAATAAAAATCTAGCCTTTTCCCAATTTGAAGTCTTGGCAGATTTTAGCAACTTAGCACAAGTCAAGCAATCAACCTACACATGCAATTCTAAGAGTATAGCAGCGGAATATAAATCATTGCATATGAAGGTAAAGAGAGGGGTTTGGAAAGGCAAACACAATGTAGACACGAAGATTTTTGGCATGGTTCCGATAGGTGGTGCTATCGTACATCTACGTTGATGGAGACTTCAACCCACGAAGGGTAACGGTTGCGCGAGTCCACGGAGGGCTCCACCCATGAAGGGTCCATGAAGAAGCAACCTTGTCTATCCCACCATGGCCACCGCCCATGAAGGACTTGCCTCACTCGGGTAGATCTTCATAAAGTAGGCGATCTCCTTGCCCTTACAAACTCCTTGGTTCAACTCCACAATCTTGACGGAGGCTCCCAAGTGACACATAGCCAATCTAGGAGACACCACTCTCCAAAAGGTAATAGTGGTGTGTTGATGATGAACTCCTTGCTCTTGTGCTTCAAATGATAGTCTCCCCAACATTCAACTCTCCCTCACATATTTGGCTATGGTGGAAAGATGATTTGAGTGGAAAGCAACTTGGGGAAGGCTAGAGATCAAGTTCTTGTGGTTGGATTGGAATGTCTTGTCTCAACACATGAGTAGGTGGTTCTCTCTCAGAAAATGAATGGTGGAAGTGTAGGCACGTTCTGATGGCTCTCTCACTTATGGAGAGGAGGGTGGAGGGGTATATATAGCCTCCACACAAAATCTAACCGTTAGACACAAAAGGGCCAACTCGGTCAGGCCGAATAGGTGAACTCGGTGAGATCGATTCAGTTCAAAATGTGAATGTTAGGATTTTCGGTGGGACCGACATGATCAACTCAGTGGGACCGATGAGCTAGGGTTAGGGCAAAACTTAATCTCGGTTTGACCGATTACTTAAACTCGGTGAGACCGATTTCAGTAACAAGCAAACAGAGAGTTGGTCACGCAAACTCGGTGGGACCGATCGCTCCTTTTGGTGAGACCGAAACGGTACGAAAGAGAAACAGAGATTCTGCACTGCGAACTCGGTGGGACCGATCACTCATTTCGGTGCGACCAAAATGTTACGAAGGGAAACAGAGAGTTTGCAATCCCATCTCGGTGAGACCGAGATCCCTATCGATGAGATCGAACTGATTAGGGTTTCTGGCTATGGCTATGTCAAGTGAACTCGGTGGCGCCAGATGAATCAAATCGGTGGGGCCGAGTTTGACTTTAGGTTTAGGACATATTTGGATATTAGAAAGTGGTTGAGGGTTTTGGAGCATATCACTAAGCATTTTGAGCAAGCAGACCATTAAGCAACACCTCACCCCCTTTTAATAGTATTGGCTTTCCTATGGACTCAATGTGATCTTGGATCACTAAAATAGAAATGAAGAGTCTTGAGCTTTTGCCAATCATTGTCCTTAGCATTTTGAGGGGTCAACATTTCTAGTCCATGCCATGCCAATCATTGAACTTTCTGAAATAATCATCTTGAAAGGATATTAGTTCAACGAGCTATGTGTTGTTATGAATTACCAAAACCACAAGGGATTAGTTGCACTTTTAGTTTTCCCCTTTTTGGTAATTGATGACAACATATAGATCAAAGCTTCGACTAATGATAATAAAAATGATAGAATATACACAGCATGTACTCATTACCAAGACAAATATGATTGATCATACACAAGATATAAGATAGCATCATTCAAGCATAGCATAATAAAACATAGTATGATCAACCACATGATCATAAGAGTATCTCACACACAAGCACAAATATTGTAGCAAACACAAGCAAATAAGTAGCAAGAGAGACAAACAAGAAGCAAAACACACACTCTCTCGAAGCCTATGATCTATACACTTTCTCCCCCTTTGGCAACAAGTTACCAAAAAGCTCGAAAATGCATAGTGCTATACGACACTCTAAGCATGATCTCTGGGAGCTCCGGAGTGCGAAGATGGCGTGGAGAGAGCAGCATCTGCAAAGACTTCGGCTGACTCTGAGGAACTGGAGGGGTTGCCACTGGAGGACCAACTGAGGCTGTGGCTGCAGGAGCTGAAGTTGTGGCTCTAGTGTCACTGACTGGCACTGCTGCAGACCTGTGTGCTCTAGGCACCCTCTGATAAGCATCTGTGGTTGTCCTATAACTCCTGTCCTCAAGGTCTTCATGTATCTTCTCAACTGAAGTCTGAATCTCAGTGACCTTGACATCCAAGTCATGTAGCTTTGTCTCAAAGATCCTCTCAAGGCTCTCTTGATTTCGAGTCAGGGTAGCTAGTCCTTTCTCTATTCTCACTGTTGTCTCAAGAAGATAGCTGAGCTAGTCCTGATTGGTCTTGAGATTGACTGCTGAGGGATCTGGAATCTTTGAAGCTTTCTCTACCTTAGCCTTCTCTCTCTTCTCTTGTGCCTCAACAGAAGTAGGATGTGAAGCATCCATGACAACTGTGTTATCCTCAAAATCTGGCCTCAAGGGAAGGTGCTCTCTATCTAGCAAGTATGTGCCTGTGCCCATCTTAGAATTAATGAGCATCTGAATGTGTGGAGCATAGCCACATGATCTTTTTTGATCAGCTGCAGTCCTCTTAATAGTCTCAACAATCAAACTCATCACTTTGAATTTCTGTGGCACATCAAACATTTGTAGCAAGTTGATGGAGTGGCCTCTGATCATCCTGTGATCTCCTGACTTGGGCAGTAAAGTATGCCTCAATATAGTGTTCATGGTGGACAATCCAGACAACAGATAGTATATTGAGACAAGCTTATGAGTCTCTAAGGCTTTGTCAGGTATCTCCTTGTACATATTGGCCATGGAGTTGTGATCTTTCCTGGGCTTTGCATAGACATCAGTGTCATCTTCAGCCTCGTCAGGAGCATTGATTAGTTCAGCCCACTCATCAATGGAAGATTGGTACCTAGTACCCTCTGTCATCCAGACAATCTTGCCATTAGGGTAAAAATGATCTGTTGAGTAGGACTGCATCACCATCTCATCAATCCATTTTGTCAGTTGTAACACCCCAAAAATTTAACCAGGTTTTAGTTATTAAAATTTTGCCAAGAGTTTAAATTTTTTGCCTGCAAGTATATCCCTGTTGATTTCAAAACTTTTCCTTTAATATTAAGAAAATTTTCCCAAGTGGATCCTTCCAAAACATATTGGACTTATATGCCCTCTCTTTAAAAACATCTCTCAATCAGTAGATTTATTTATTTAATTATTTCACCCTGAGCTTTATTCATTAATGACTTGTTTTAAGTTTTGGAGCTCTTTTTGTACTGCAACCAGTTGATAGATTTAACTAAAAATCCAACCAAAATTTGGAGATGTCATGTGATGTCTCTAGATCACTTTTGTGCAATAATATATTTCATTCATTGCATATTTTGAGTGCTACACATGTTTTTCTCCTCTGGTCCAGTGAACAATTTTGCACTACAACCCTTTTAAATATTTGTTTCTAGCTTCCACCAAAATTATGGGATGTCAGTAGCAGCATATGTTTCCATTATATGCAAAAATCCAAGGATGTTCTTTGAAATTTTGAGTGAAACAACCTCATCTTCATTCTGGTCCAACACGATGGTTTGTACAACAACCATATTATTGCTTACTCTTTGGCCCTAGATTCTTTTCCCTACTTGTAGTCCTCCATGCTAAATCCCTAAGTCCAGGAGCATGCACTCATTGGATCATTTCTGCTTCATGAAATAATGCCTTTCACCTCCTGTCCAGATTTGAAGTTCTGCAAAACTTGCACTAGCAAGTTTATGCTTTTCACCAACTAACCTCACCACCCTCTTGTGCATCCAAAGAGACACTGATCTGGAAGGATTGGTCACTCCAAGAAAAGCCTAGGTGCCTGTGGCATTTTGTCAAACACCTCGAGTGCATAGCCATATTTGGCATGATTTCAAGTCTACATTGTGAAGTTGGTCTCCTGACCAAACCACCATGTCCCTTGTTACCCTTACTAAACCTAGACTAGCCCTAGTTCTTGCCAGCCTCAACCGCGACCTCTAGGCCACCCTGGCATTTCATCGAACACGTCCCGGGCATGCTCTGGACGCGCCCAGAGCGTGCGTATTGCACGAGCCGTGCGCCCGAGCCGCCGCGTCACGCCCCGCACTCACTCCAGCCCGTGACCGACTGCAGCCAGCACGCCATGTCCCCTTGCGCGCCACATGCTCCCCCCTCACCGCAACGCGCCAAGCAGACCCTCGCCGCATCCCCAGCAAGCCAAGGACTAGCCGCCACGGCCGCCTGACAGCCCTGCTCAGGTCGGCGCCGCCAAAGCCACCCCGGCTTGACACTTGCCCCTGGAAACAGCGCAAGCTTATCCCCTCGCTCGTCGACTAGCTCCCGTCGTCGCCACGACGCCCTGACGCTACAGGGAGGTGGTTCGCCGTCGTCCTTATCTACGGCCGCCTCGGAACCGACCTCCAACGCCTATATAAGTACCCCGGAGCTCAATCGAGTCCTCGAGCAACCTCAGGTGATACTCCTAGTGCTACCTTGGCCAGCAGTCGAGTAAGGGAAGACCATCTTCCCCGAGTCCGGCCGGTTCGGTCGCCGCCAATTCCCGGCCGATCCCATCGCCACCAGTGCCTCCCCCTCTCCACTCTCTCCACCAAGAGCTCTCCCTCCCTCTCGCGAGTACCACCCCACGCTCAATTTTGGCCGGAGACCACCGCAGCCCCAAACTCACTTTGTCCCCAGAGCCTCCTCCGCCGCGGAACTCGTCGCCGACGGCTCCCTCCGTCCCCATCACTTCCTCGACCACCGGGAGGACCGCCTAGGAGTGGCGGATCCATCCCCGCACTCGGATGCCCGCGAAGAACCGCCGTTCGCTGGCGGCGATCGCCAGACGCCCCGCCTCTGCTCAGGCAGAGAAGAGGAGGGAGTAGGGACTGGTCAAACCTGACCAGTGGGCCCCTGGACCCACTGTCAGAGACCTAGCCCCGCCTCCACGTGTTTAAGTGGAAGTGCAAAACCCCGAGTACGTCTCCCCTGTTCGAAGGCGTATTCTGCCCGAAACGTTTTCTTTTCTGTTTTGTTTTAAATAACAGATTTTGACTGCTTATAACTTTTTAATTAAAACTCCAAATGAATTGATTCTTTTTCCTACCTCTCTCAAATTTGACCTAGTTTATTTTAAGATTTATTTTAAAAATATTTCAAACAACTTTTGTGCTATTTTTGAATTTGTGTGTTAATTCAAAAATATTTTTAAATAGGATTTTGGAGAGAGGATAAAGACTTCCAAAAGTTTTGGAGTGCACCCTGCCTTTCCGCAAATTGAAGGCAAGCATTCTGAATCCCGGCATAATATTTTTGGTGTGTTCGTTGACACGTTTATAACACCACCTCATTTCAAAGGACTTGTTATTTCATGTGATATGATCATATGCATGAGTGCATATTAGTGATTTCCATGCTGTTGGAAATGAACACACTTGTGATGATAATCACCCTCATGTGCCTTGCATGCATGCCAGAAGGAATCCGGGAAAACCTCTGCCTTGGGTAGGCATGAGTTTGTCGCCGGTATCCGTCGGGACAGTTATGTCCGGTATGGCATAGTGAGGTATAATGAGCGGTGATTCTGTTGGTTGAAATATTTTTGTTATGCATGTCATGCATGGAAATTATAAACCTCCTGAGTCGACCGTAGATCGAGTCTTGTGCCAGTAACCCCCATACTTGCTTCGTACTACCACTCGTCTCTACAACAAGTAGAGTACGGTTCAGTAATTTGTCAACCCCTTTCTAGCACACACCGTACAGAGGGGTCGGGATGAGGGTACCATGGCCATGGATTAATGCCAGTCATCCGGTCAGGGGGCATGGGTGTTTCGGTTGTAGCCAAGGGGGTAGCTTCCCCAGTTTTGCGTGCGGTATAAATTTTGTGATCCCATGCTAATCGAGGTTGTAGCCTCCCCACTTAGAGTTTTGCTTAACGGGTGTCGTGGGTGATTCCAGACACCAGTAAGTTAAGCTGGTGTGTGCAAGTTAGGTGCGTTTTCATTTAAAAGACCGTAGACGGAATTAGTCCTGATGGACTAAAGGAATCCGTTACTCGTGGGTAAAGAGTACACCCTCTGCAGAGATTAAACCTATTCGAATAGCCGTGTCCATGGTTAAGGACTACAGTCTGGGATGGGTCAAGTGTCGGTCTTAGTGTTGGTCTTCGGAGGTGAAACTGTTAAACCAGAACTGGAATTACTACTTGTGACTTGTGATAATTATGATTATTATTATTGTTGACTAACCCATGATATTATTGCTATTATCGAGTATCTCTGGGATGGTTCTACCTCCGGGATATTCACTATGATTGTTTATTTTAAAGCCCTTTATGTGGTGTCGCTCAGACGCCCGACTGTGGCATTTCTTTTAAAGCCCTTTATGTGGTGTCGCTCAGACGCCCGACTGTGGCATTTCTTTTAAAGCCCTTTATGTGGTGTCGCTCAGACGCCCGA
>NC_041391.1:643326437-643374804 GCF_002162155.2 Triticum dicoccoides | reverse complement strand
CCCTTTATGTGGTGTCGCTCAGATGTCCGACTGTGGCATTTCTTTTAAAGCCCTTTATGTGGTGTCGCTCAGACGCCCGACTGTGGCATTTCTTTTAAAGGCCTTTTATGTGGTGTCGCTCAGACGCCCGACTGTGGCATTTCTTTTAAAGCCCTTTATGTGGTGTCGCTAAGACGCCCGACTGTGGCATTGCTTATTATTTATTTCATAAATTTTAATACTACTATGTTATTGCATATTCATAAATAACATGCTTGCATGCATCATAGTTTTATTTATCTTTTGTGACTGACGTCATGAGCATAAACTATTTTCAGCACAACATTATTATGTTATACCTGTGTTCATAATGTTTGCGAGTACATCCAAAGTACTCACTGGCTTGTCCCTGGCTATTGTCTTGGCCAGATTTCTTGCACGGAGAGGAGCGACGCGATGACAGCCCCGGAACCTAAGCAACGGTGATAGCAGCATCGCGAAGATAGGAGTTAACCTGGTCAGCTGTTCCTGTGGGAATTAGAGTCCCATAGACACTGATGATCCACAAACCGCTTCCGCCATCAACCATTAAAAACCATTTGTTGTACTCACAGGACAGAATGGTCTTGTACTACATATTTTGTATTTTGCTTGGAATTTCTGTATAAAGTTGGAGCCTCATCAGCTAACAGTAATCCCGGGGCTGATGAGCACGACGGTCTTTTTCTGGAAATTTATACCCGGAAAACCGGTCTTGACATCAGTTCTGACCCACAAACTTGTCAACTCCATTCAGTCTGAAGCTCTCATGCACTCCAGGGAAATAGTCTTCATTGTTATCAATGTATTTCCAGTCAACCCATCTCATTCACAAACAATTGGCTTCTTGTCCAGGAGGAATGTCTCATAGAAGTCCTGCTTTTTTTAGTGTGGAACCTATAGTCTACATCAGTCCTTCTCCTTGCAGCTTATGGATATGACTGTCTCCACAATCTGAGACCTGCATCTTTCCTTTCCTTCATGTTTTTAGCAATAGGATGGTTGTCATTATGATCTGGTATCTTGGGCTTGAGCTTTCTGAGCACTTGGGGATCTTCCTCTTCCTGAAATTCAGGCACTGGGGACTTGTTCTTCTCTGCAGCCAGAATGTTTCTTGTGCTTCTCTTGGGAGCTGATTTCTTGGGAGCTTGAGCTTGTGAAGATTGCTTGGGAGCAGTCTTGGGCTTGGATGGGGCAGCCCCTGCCTTGATTGCATCTCCCATCAATTTCTGAGTCTTGGGAGCTGGTGCAACATCTTCTTCACCATCCTCTTCTTCATTCTCATCCTCAGCTGGGTCTTTCATCATTGAGGATCTGCCAATCACTCTGGCAATGGTCTTCTTGACCCTTTCCTTTCTCTTCTTGCCTCCAGCAGCTTCTTCTTCTCTTGGTTCAAGAGAAAATTCCATTGTTTCCTGAGTCGAAGCTTTGGCTTTGGACATAGGCTTCCTCTGAGTTGGAGCCTTTTTCTTCATGCCTGGCTTGATGCCAGCAGCTGTCGGATTTCGGGTTCCACAGTCCCTTGAGAGGTTCGAACTCTGGGATGCGCATGAAGAACACTCTCTCCCCAGCGCGCTCGCTCAACGATCCCACGGCCTAGCTCGACGAACTCAAGGAACAAGGGACACATGGGTTTATACTGGTTCGAGCCACCCTGCGGTGTAATACCCTACTCCAGTGTGGTGGTGGATTGCCTCGAGGGCTGAGAATGAACTAGTATAGTGGATGAACAACCTCAGGAGGGCGAGGTGTTCTTGGGCTCGGTGAGCTGGTGAGGGTTAGGATGGAATGGATCCGATCCAAGATGAGTTGCCTCCTATGGTGGTGGCTAGTCCTATTTATAGAGGCCCTGGTCCTCTTCCCAAATGTAGGCGGGAAGGGATCCCACAACGGCCAATTTTGAAGGGAGACAACTAGTACAAGCTATCCTGACAAAAGTAGTCTTCGCCTGCCAAAGGCTCTGGTGGTGACGCTGCTCCGGGCTCCACGATGACCTCCGTCCTGCTGTCCTGGCGGTCCTTCGTCTTGTTGCACTGATATGGAAACCTTTGCCTGATTCCTCGGGACTCCGCGCCTGCACTTGCCCCCTTAGAACCAAAGGGGAAACTAGTACGCTGCGCCCGCTGGCGCCCACCTGGCCTTGGTTGTCATGGCTCACGTCACGTGAACCTCACGAGGTGCACCTTGCATAGATATCTCTGCTCCTCGGGAGCCATCCTAGTGAGGCTGCCCCAGGGAGGTCTTGCTGTCGTCCGCATCGCGAGGCTTGGCCCCTCACGAGGGTCTTGAGCTGTTGTTGCTAAAGCTGGGCTGTACCGGGCCGTTGGTGGAGCCACGCCGTGGGCCGCAGGCAGGCAAGTCTGGGTACCCCCGTTCCCAGGACGTCGACAGTAGCCCCCGGGCCCAAGGCGCGCTCGGACTTGGCTTCGAGGCGAAGCCAAAGGGCAATTGCGGAGCGCCACGGGCCCCAATCGCCTGCGGCCTTTGTCGACGCGTGGCGACTGATTGGACATGGGCGTCTCCGCTTCCCCATGCTCCCTTGGCAACCGTCCTCGCCTGACAAAAGGTTGGCGCACACTATAGAGTTTTCATTGCCTTCCTTCATCTTGCTCCAGATCCCATTCTCCGTCTTGCCCCAAAAGGCCCCAAATCTGCCAGATCTCCTCCCCGAGCCCGCAGCTGATGGCGTCCGACAAGGCGAAGGCCGCGCGCTCGCTTTCCTGGTTCGAGCCTGCCTTGAGCGCGTCGTCGGTCACGGGGAAGTACCTCGCCGCCATGCTTCCAATGACGGTGGGCGGCAGCAACGAGGGGAAGGAGACTTTGCTCCAGGCCGGTTCCTCCGAGTCGGGGCACTAGGCAGCACCTTCGATCCTTTCTTTATGCACAACATCTTCGCGGGGCCGATCCCTCCTTTCTCTGATTTCTTTTACGCCGTCCTCAGCCACTACAAACTTCACGCCCTCCATCTTCATCCCAACTCCGTCCTTCTTCTGTCGATCTTTGCCTTCTACTGCGAGGCATTCATGGGGGTGATGCCATCCATGGCGCTTCTTCGCCACTTCTTCTACCTCCGGATCAAGGAGGGCCAGTGCTCGGGGTGTGCCAACTTCATCACGGCCAATGGGACCAATGCAATCTCAAGAGCTGGGAAGAAGGTGGAAGGCTTCCGGAACAAGTGGGTCCTCATGGATGTGAAGAGCTCCTACCCCCGGTTAGCGCTGCCGACTGGGATGCCAGCATCTCACGAGGGGTGGACCAGCACGAATCTTACCGACCCCCGGGCAGAGCAGCTGCTGGCGAGGATGGCGGCTGACCTGAAGCCCGATGACCCAAAGGCGAAGAAGCTAATGGGGGCCATGATCGTCAAGGAATTTCTGACGCAGCGCCTCGCTCCGCTCCAAGCACGCTCGCGCCCTCTATGGAAGCTCATGGACAAGGGAGACGACCTCCACCTGCGCCCGGACGCCTTGTCCGACGAGGAGCTGGACAAGGCCTTCCACCTCCTGGTTGCGGAGGACCATGGGTACCCGCCAGACACTCATCTTCCGCTGTATCGCTGCCTGAACGAGGCGAAGATTGTTGCCGCCATGCCCGTCTTCAATGAGCGCGGGCTCGTGCCGTTGGCGCCCACCGGTGCCCCGATGGTGTTGTCTTCCAGCGAGTCCGACCAGGAAGAGGGGTCAGATTCGAAGGCGACCGGCCAGGAGGGGGCGGGGGAGACTTCTCCTCCGCGCCTGGCCGATCTCCTCTACACCCTCCCCGACGACGATGACGCTGGCGAGCATCCAGTGAAGGAGTCACCACGCTCCGCCGGGGTCACCACAAGGTCGAAGGGCACTCCCCCGAAGAAGCCACAGACCGGGGTCCTAAAGAAGGGCAGGTCGGCGCTAATCCCCCAGGGCGGTGCCTCCGCTCCGTCGCCGGCCGACACTTCTGCGGATCCGGCCGTCATGCCCCTAGCTGCTCCTGGGGCTCGCGTGTCGGGGCCCTAAACCGCGAAGCTTTCGGGCTTAGTGCTTCAGAAGAGGGCGAGGGAGTACGTCGCCGTGGACCAGTAAGTGCTCCGCCCTGACTTTTGTTCCTGTCCTTGTTGCTGTTTCTTTATGCTTCTCCCTTGTACCGTCAAGCTGATGCCGACAATGAAGAAGAAGAAGGAGGCGGCTACGACCCCTGGGACCCGCAGGCTGCCACGGCCGCGCCACCTCTGGTGCAGAAGGATGGGGGCGGTTCCCATGCCTCAGCGGCCGGGTCATCCTCGCGAGATTCAGAGGCCTGTCCTCAAGAGAAGGCGATCTCCATGGCCAAGCCGACTCCGGAGGCGCCTGCCCCTATCTCGCCTGCTGGGGCTTCGAAGTCAGGAGCCCCCATCCTCCTCTGCTGCCGCCAACCTGCAGGCCTTGACGCCGGTGCTGCCTCCTTCTCTTCCTATCACGCCCTCGGGCCGTGATCCTTCCACCTCGCCTGATGCTCTAGAAGAGGCTCTTTCCGTGCTGACCCAGCTTCGGGACGACCTTCAGGGCGCCGACCGCCACCTGGCGCTGGAGCGCCTAGAGCTGATCTCAGGGTGGCTGCGATCCGACGCGTCTGTTAGGGCGGCATGGAGCCAGGTCAAAGCAGCCTCCAAGGGAGGTGATCAGGCCATGGCCGCCCGTGACGCGATGCTGAAGGATGCTGAAGCTGCCAAGGAGCGTTGCCGGGTGGTGGAGACCGAGTTGGAGAAGCTGCGCAACAAGCGCGCCGCCATGACACGGCAGCGCGAGGCGTGGGAGGAGAAGCTGAAGGCTCGAGAAGACGCGGTCGCTGGTCGCGACACCGAGCTGGAGCAGTCGGCGCGGGCGCAGGCCGGCCTAGAGGAACTGGAGAAGAAGGTGGAAGCAGAGAGGGCCCAACTGGAAGCCAAGGCGAAGGTTCTTGTTGAAGATTGTGCGGCCTTCCAATCCCTTGAGCAGAAGTCCTGCTAGGCATTGCAGGAGCTCTATGGGAAGGGCTTGAAGGAGCCGTTGGCGATTGATGAGGAAGGCCCCGCCGAGCTACTCCCTCAGCTTGTCACGACGCTCGAGGACATTGTTAATGGGATTGACCCCATGGTGGAGGGGAAGCACGCGCGCTCTCCACTTCGTCCTTGACGCGCGTCTTCAGCCACCTCCATTTTCGCGACTGAGCACCAACCTTGGAGCTCTGCTTGAGCCTGTGGACGAAGAGCGCTGCACAACCGCTGCCGATGCCATGAAGGACTGGGTGGATGCCCTGCTGGAGAAGTTCCTCACCATCTACCTTGCGCCCCTGGCTGGTGATGCCGCCGACCCTGCAGCTGTGGCCGACGGCGACGCCGACGTCGAGGGGGAACTCCTTGTAGGCGACGGCAACGCCCAAGGCTGAATAGGAGGTTTGCTGGCGGCACCTCCCTCCGCTTTTATTTCCTGCAACATGCACCGTGCCTCATGGAGGTGTTAAAACTCATGTTTGGTATTTGAAGAACAATATGTTTTGTAATAATTGCTAGGGTTCTGCAATTTCCTTCCCGTTTGCTTTAGTGTTCTGCGTTGACAGAGCCCGGCCCCGCGCATACACCGGCCGCCACTGGCTCGTCCGGATCGCCAGGACGAGGCCAGGGAGTGAGGGGCTACGTGACCAGTTATGCTCCTGAGTCGCGATGCTCATGAGTCCCCCTTGACATATGAACAACCTTTGGGAAGGAAACAGGACACTAGGCCTTAGCATTTTTTGTCGGCAGGTGTCGGTTCAATATCCGGCGTATCTCATAATAGGGGTCCTAAGCTAGGCGTCTTGGAGCGATGGTAACATGGACACGGGGTTTTACCCAGCTTCGAGCTCTCTGGAAGAGATAATACCCTACATGCTGCTTTTGATTGTATTCATATGGGTGTAGTACAAAGTACATGTATCTACCACGAGATTGTAGTAATGAATATGAGATGTGCTATTGACTAGCCTGGCCTTGGTTTATATAACACACCGGAGGCCTAGGGTTTAGGAGAGTCCTTGGCTTGAGTGCCAAGTCTTGTGGAGTCTTCCTTGTATGTGACATGGGCTGTCCGAACTGGCCCAATAGTGAACCGCCATGGGGTCCTCAGCCCGATCCAGCCGGTCAGGAGACGACGTGGTGAGTACCCCTTGTCCAGGACACCATCAGTAGCCCCCTGAACCGGTCTTCAAGTTGGGGATGCTCCTTGATTCTTCCGAACTGTTCTTCATCTTCGGTCGTCGGTCTTGAAAACTGGTTCAACAAATCTTCTCATCTTCGATCTTGAGGATCGCCGAAGTGAATCCGAAGAGTTCACACGTCGGGTATCCGAGGAGCCCCTTTAAGTTATCGGCCTTTATCAATGCCTTGTTATTTTTACGCCACACCTCGGGTTTGAAGTGTTTCCCATGCGGCGGTGTCCTCTCACGTCCGAGCTCCAACGCTGGACTCTATCCAAGCTCCAACGCCGGATTGCATTAGAGGTGTCTTTTTGCAACCGAGCTCCAACGCTGGATTGTTTACAAGCTCCAACGTCGAACTATATCGAAGTTCCAACGCTGGAGAGTATCCGAGCTCCAACGCCGGACTATATCCGAGGCGTCATAGATCACCTTGGCTGAGAAAAGTTGAAGGAGTTTAGCTGAGCTTAATGCCGGAAATGCCCTCTAAGGAGCCAACCACTTGCATCCAAGCTATATGCCGAACTGCTTCCGAGGTGGTTTAGCACCTCGGCCATGGGCTGATTGTTTCCGAATTTTATTTCCGATGCGTGTAAATTTATTTGCTGATGATACGTTTCCGTCGTATCTATATTTTTTGATTGTTCCATGCCAATATTATTCAACTTTTATATACTTTTGGCAACTTTTTATACTATTTTTTGGGACTAACATATTGATCCAGTGCCCAGTGCCAGTTCCTGTCTGTTGCATGTTTTTTGTTTCGCAGAAACCCAGTATCAAACGGAGTCCAAACGGGATAAAAACGGACGGAGAATTATTTTGGAATATTTGTGATTTTTGGGAAGTAAAATCAACGCGAGATGGTGCCCGAGGGGGCCAGGAGATAGGGGGCGCTCCCCAGGGAGGCAGGCGCACCCTGGACTCTCCTGGCCCCCCCGTAAGGCGGTTGATGCTCTTCGTTTGCCGCAACAAAGCTAATTTTATGAGAAAAATATGGGCAAAATATTCACCCCAATCGGAGTTACGGATCTCCGAATATAAAAGAAACGGTGAAGGGGCAGAATCTGAGAACGCAGAAACAAAGATATAGATCCAATCTCGGAGGGGCTCTCGCCCCTCCCAAGCCATGGGAGCCAAGGACCAGAGGTGAAACCATTCTCCCATCTAGGGAGAAGGTCAAGCAAGAAGAAAAAGAAGGGGGGCTCTCTCCCCCTTGCTTCCGGTGGCGTCGGAACGCTGTCGGGGGCCATCATCATCACCGCGATCTACACCAAAATCTCCATCATCTCCACCAACGTCTCCATCACCTTCCCCCATCTATATTCAGCGGTCCACTCTCCCGCAATCCGCTGTACCCTCTACTTGAACATGGTGCTTTATGCTTCATATTATTATCCAATGATGTGTTGCCATCCTATGATGTCTCAGTAGATTTTCGCTGTCCTATTGGTGGTTGATGACTTGCTATAATTGATTTAATTTGCTTGTGGTTATGTTGCTGTCCTATTGTGCCATCCGTGTCGCGCAAGCGTGAGGGATTCCCGTTTTAGGGTGTTGCAATACGTTCATGATTCTTTTATGGTGGGTTGCTTGAGTGACAGAAGCATAAACCCGAGTAAGGGGATTGTTGCGTATGGGATAAAGGGGACTTGATGCTTTAATGCTACGGTTGGGTTTTACCTTAATGAATCTTTAGTAGTTGCGGACGCTTGCTAGAGTTCCAATCATAAGTGCATATGATCCAAGAAGAGAAAGTATGTTAGCTTATGCCTCTCCCACATAGAACTTGGTATCGATCTAGTAATGTAGTCAATTGCTTAGGGACAATTTCACAACTCCTACCACCACTTTTCCACACTCGCTATATTTAGTTTATTGCATCTTTATCTAAACAGCCCCTAGTTTTTATTTACGCATTCTTTATTATCTTGCAAACCTATCCAACAACACCTACAAAGTACTTCTAGTTTCATACTTGTTCTAGGTAAAGCGAACGTCAAGCGTGCGTAGAGTCGTATCAGTGGCCGATAGGACTTGAGAGAGTATTTGTTCTACCTTTAGCTCCTCGTTGGTTTCGACACTCTTACTTATCGAAAGAGGCTACAACTATCCCGTATACTTGCGGGTTATCAAGACCTTTTTCTGGCGCCGTTGCCGGGGAGTCATAGCGTGGGGTGAATATTCTCGTGTGTGCTTGTTTGCTTTATCACTAAGTAATTTTTATTTGCTGTTCTAAGTTGTTCTCTATCTTTAGTTATGGATATGGAACACGAAATACCAAAAAAATTTGGTGTACTTGCTACTCGTGGAGATGGGGTAACTCCTAAAACCCTCGATTCTCATTATGTGAGAGATATTATGTACTACTTTGATAATCCTAAGAAAACCCCATTCAACTTTATAATGGGAGACACGTTGGATCAACGTGAATACTTTAGGGATTATCGCTTTACACAAAAACGGAAACTATTATGGGATCAAATTAATACGTTGCGTTGGTATGCTCATCAACTATGCTTGAGATATGATATTATTTGTTGCTCTAGGATGAAGGCTCCACACCTTCCCTTTTCATGCAAATTCAATGATAATGAAACCTTAGCTTCTTATGCTAATGGTAGATATGATTACTATGATGTGGAACAAATAGAAGAATTTGTTGCTTTTAAGGCTGCTTATGAAATTGAATCTTTGTTTGAAAAGTATGAAGCTTTACATGATGATGTTTATAGGCCTGAAAATCTTGCTATACTCAGATATTGCTATGAAAATTATGAATACAATTACAATATTAATGCATTTATTGAGGAAGTCTCCGCTGTCTAAGAAGAGAATAATATTTTGCAGGAAGCTATGGAAGAAGAAATTGATGACACTGTGAGCTCATTAGATGAAAAAGATGACGAGGAGAGTGAAGAACAAAAGGAGGAAGAGCAGATTTATCACCCGTGCCCACCTTCTAATGATAGTAACTCTTCAACTCATACATTGTTTAATTCCCCTTCGTGCTTACCGAAGGATGATTGCTATGATGATTGCTATGATCCCTTGAATTTGTTTGAAATATCCCTGTTTGATGATACTTGCTATATTTGTGGCCAAGATGCCAATATGAATTATGCTTATGGAGATGAACTTGCTATAGTTCCTTATGTTAAACATGAAATTGTTGCTATTTCACCCATGCATGATAGTCATGTTATCTTTTTGAATTCTCCAAACTACACTATATCGGAGAAGTTTGTGCTTAGTAAGGATTATATTGATGGGTTGCCTTTTACCATTGCACATGGTGATTTTGATAGATATAATATGCATGTGCTTGCTGCTCCTACTTGCAATTATTATGAGAGAGGGACTATATCTTCACCTCTCTATGTTTCCAATATGATAGAATTGCAAGAAACTGTTTATACTATGCATTGGCCTTTACTTAGTGCGCATGAATTGTTCTTTTATGACATGCCGATGCATAGGAAGAGAGTTAGACTTCGTTGTTGCTTGATATATGTTACTTTGTGCTCACTACTAAATTACAAATCATTGTTAATTAAAATTGGCTTTGATATACCTTGGGATCCGGGTGGATCCATTACTTGAGCACTAAATGCCTAGCTTAATGGCTTTAAAGAAAGCGCTGCCAGGGAGACAACCCGGAAGTTTTAGAGAGTCATTTCTTTCTGTTGAGTGCTTTTATATAGTTTAAAAACAAAAAATAAATAAAGAGGGGAACCTAAAACTTTCCAAAAAAAGGAAAGTGAAAGTGAGAAAGACAAGCATTGTTGAAGTGGGAGAGCTCCTTGAACTTTATTCATGCTCACGGAAACTTTGTGAATCTTAATTACAGAAACTTTTCATCAAAAGTAATTATCCCCTTGTATTATAAAAATAATGTGCTAAGGTTTGCCTTTAGGATGTTTACAATGCTTGTTGGTTTGTACGGTGCAGGACAGGAACTTTGGCTGTAATGCGGGATTTTACATTTTTAACTGGAACGTAAATTGGTTCTGATTCCTTTTGCACTGCCTTTATATACAACGTACTTATTTTTCCTAATTTTGGTAGAATTTTTGGGGTACCAGAAGTATGGTGGATGTTCGGATTGCTACAGACTGTTCTGTTTTTGACAGATTCTGTTTTGATGCATAGTTTGCTTGTTTTGATGAATCTATCAATTTATATTAGTGGATTAAGCCATGGAAAAGTTATATTACAGTAGACACAATGCAAAAACAAAATATGAATTGGTTTTCAACAGTATTTAGAGTGGTGATTTTCTTTATTATACTAACGGATCTTACCGAGTTTTCTGTTGAAATTTTGTGTGGATAAAGTGTCTAAACGAGGAGGTCTTGATATGAGGAAAAGGAAGAGAGGCAAGAGCTCAAGCTTGGGGATGACCGAGGCACCCCAAGTAAATATTCAAGGAGACTCAAGAATCTAAGCTTGGGGATGCCCCGGAAGGCATCCCCTCTTTCTTCAACAAGTATGGTATGTTTTCGTATTCGTTTCGTTCGTGCGATATGTGCAAGTCTTGGAGCGTCTTTTGCATTTAGTTTTCATTTTTCTTTTATGCACCATGCTGGTATGAGATAGTCCTTGGTTGATTTATAGAATGCTCATTGCGCTTCACTTAAATCTTTTGAGTATGGCTTTATAGAATGCTTCATGTGCTTCACTTATATCATTTGAAGTTTGGATTGCCTGTTTCTCTTCACATAGAAAACCGCCATTTGTAGAATGCTCTTTTGCTTCAATTATATTTGTTAGAGCATGGGCATATCTTTTGTAGAAAGAATTAAACTCTCTTGCTTCACTTATATCTATTTAGAGAGCTAACAGGAATTGGTCATTCACATGGTTAGTCATAAAATCCTACATAAAACTTGTAGATCATTGAATATGATATGTTTGATTCCTTGCAATAGTTTTGTGATATAAAGGTGGTGATATTAGAGTCGTGCTAGTTGAGTGATTGTGAAATTGAGAAGTACTTGTGTTGAGGTTTGCAAGTCCCATAGCATGCACGTATGGTGAACCGTTATGTAACGAAGTTGGAGCATGAAGTGTTTTTTGATTGTCTTCCTTATGAGTGGCAGTCGGGGACGAGCGATGGTCTTTTCCTACCAATCTATCCCCCTAGGGGCATGCATAGTAGTACTTTGCTTCGAGGGCTAAGTAGACTTTTGCAATAAGTATATGAGTTCTTTATGACTAATGTGAGTCCATGGATATACGCACACTCACCCTTCCACTTTGCTAGCCTCTATTGTGCCGCACAACTTTCGCTGGTATCATTGAACCCATTATTTACCTTCCTCAAAACAGCCACCATACCTACCTATTATGGCATTTTCATAGCCATTCCGAGATATATTGCCATGCAACTTCCATCATCATCATATACATGACTTGAGCATTCATTGTCATATTGCTTTGCATGATCGTAAGATAGCTAGCATGATGTTTTCATGGCTTGTCCATTTTTTGATGTCATTGCTATGCTAGATCATTGCACATCCCGGTACACCGCCGGAAGCATTCATATAGAGTCATATCTTTGTACGAGAGTTGTAATATTGAGTTGTAAGTAAATAAAAGTGTGATGATCATCATTATTAGAGCATTGCCCCAGTGAGGAAAGGATGAAGGAGACTATCATTCCCCCACAAGTCGGGATGAGTCTCCCGACTTTATGAAAAATAAAAGAGGCCAAAGAAGCCAAAATAAAAAAAGAGGCCAAAGAAGCCCACCAAAAAGAAAGGAAAAAATAAAAAAAAGAAAAAAAAATGAAAAATAAAAAGAAAAAAAATGAGAGAAAAAGACAGAAGGGGCAATGTTACTATCCTTTTACCACACTTATGCTTCAGAGTAGCACCATGTTCTTCATAGAGAGAGCCTCCTATGCTTTCACTTTCATATACTAGTGGGAATTTTCATTATAGAACTTGGCTTGTATATTCCAACGATGGGTTTCCTCAAATGCCCTAGGTCTTCATGAGCAAGCAAGTTGGATGCACACCCACTTAGTTTCCAGTTTGAGCTTTCATATACTTATAGCTCTTAGTGCATCTGTTGCATGGCAATCCCTACTCATTCACATTGATATATATTGATGGGCATCTCCATAGCCCGTTGATACGCCTAGTTGATGTGAGACTATCTTCTCCCTTTTTGTCCTCACAACCACCACCATATACCACCATAGTGCTATGTCCATGGCTTGCGCTCATGTATCGCGTAAGAGTTGAAAAAGCTGAAGCACGTTAAAAAGTATGAACCAATTGCTCGACTCGTCATCGGGGTTGTGCATGATTTGAATGCTTTATGTGATGAAGATGGAGCATAGCCAGACTATATGATTTTGTAGGGATGAGCTTTCTTTGGCTATGTTATTTCGATAAGACATAATTGCTTGGTTGGTATGCTTGAAGTATTATTGTTTTTATGTCAAATGATAGACTATTGCTTTGAATCACTAGTGTCTTAATATTCATGCCATGATTAGACATACGATCAAGATTATGCTAGGTAGCATTCCACATCAAAAATTATCTTTTTTATCATTTACCTACTCGAGGACGAGCAGGAATTAAGCTTGGGGATGCTGATAAGTCTCCATCGTATCTATAATTTTTGATTGTTCCATGCCAATATTATTCAACTTTTATATACTTTTGGCAACTTTTTATACTATTTTTTGGGACTAACATATTGATCCAGTGCCCAGTGCCAGTTCCTGTCTGTTGCATGTTTTTTGTTTCGCAGAAACCCAATATCAAACGGAGTCCAAATGGGATAAAAACGGACGGAGAATTATTTTGGAATATTTGTGATTTTTGGGAAGTAAAATCAACGCGAGGCGGTGCCCGAGGGGGCTAGGAGATAGGGGGCGCGCCCCAGGGAGGCAGGCGCGCCCTGGACTCTCCTACCCCCCGTAAGGCGGTTGACGCTCTTCTTTTGCCGCAGGAAAGCTAATTTTATGAGAAAAATCTGGGCGAAAGATTCACCCCAATCGGAGTTACGGATCTCCGTATATAAAAAAACGGTGAAGGGGCAGAATCTGAGAACGCAGAAACAGAGAGATAGATCCAATCTCGGAGGGGCTCTCGCCCCTCCCAAGCCATGGGAGCCAAGGACCAGAGGGGAAACCCTTCTCCCATCTAGGGAGAAGGTCAAGGAAAAGAAGAAGAAGAATAAGGGGGGCTCTCTCCCCCTTGCTTCCGGTGGCGCCGGAACGCCATCGGGGCCATCATCATCACCGCGATCTACGCCAACACCTCCATCATCTCGACCAACGTCTCCATCACCTTCCCCCATCTATATTCAGCGGTCAACTCTCACGCAACCCGCTGTGCCCTCGACTTGAACATGGTGCTTTATGCTTCATATTATTATCCAATGATGTGTTGCCATTCTATGATGTCTGAGTAGATTTTCGTTGTCCTATTGGTGGTTGATGAATTGCTATGATTGATTTAATTTTCTTGTGGTTATGTTGCTGTCCTATTGTGCCCTCCGTGTCGCGCAAGCGTGAGGGATTCCCGTTGTAGGGTGTTGCAATACGTTCATGATTCTTTTATGGTGGGTTGCTTGAGTGACAGAAGCATAAACCCGAGTAAGGGGATTGTTGCGTATGGGATAAAGGGGACTTGATGCTTTAATGCTATGGTTGGGTTTTACCTTAATGAATCTTTAGTAGTTGCGGACGCTTGCTAGTTCCAATCATAAGTGCATATGATCCAAGAAGGGAAAGTATGTTAGCTTATGCCTCTCCCACATAAAACTTGCTATCGGTCTAGTAACATAGTTAATTGCTTAGGGACAATTTCACAACTCCTACCACCACTTTTCCACACTCGCTATATTTAGTTTATTGCATCTTTATCTAAACATCCCCTAGTTTTTATTTACGCGTTCTTTATTATCTTGCAAACCTATCCAACAACACCTACAAATTACTTCTAGTTTCATACTTGTTCTAGGTAAAGCGAACGTCAAGCGTGCGTAGAGTCGTATCAGTGGCCGATAGGACTTGAGAGAGTATTTGTTCTACCTTTAGCTCCTCGTTTGGTTTGATACTCTTACTTATCAAAAGAGGATACAACTATCCCGTATACTTGCGGGTTATCAACTGACGAGATGTATTGCCAGTAGCCCTCAAGGTGTCCGTCGGCCTAAAATCCGAGGTGCACCTGAAGGAAAATATGAAACCGCCGATCCTAGTAGCTCCTGAGACTCAAGTCGTGAAATTGGCGTGAGGATCAACTCCTAGCTCGGTAGCATACATAGGAATAGAAACGCAGTGTAATATATTACAGGTAATAGTGATCGGTGGACGGCCCCCTGAGAGAGGGTCGTGAGTAGTCGCGGCGATATATTAGCTTGATGCCGGATAAGTCCCAGATGGAACTTATTGTTGTCCGAAGACGCGTTTGCCCATAGTTCGGTCAAGTCGAACACTGAGCATTTTGAATTTTCTGCATTGAATAGGCAATGCAGTAGCCCCCAAGACACTGGTCGGGTGGCAACACCAGATCAGGGGATCGATGTGCCCTTGTAATATTTGTAAATAATAAGTGTGAAGCCCAGTAGCCCCCGAGCCTTAGTGTGGGCACGGGTGGCCGAATTAAGGATCGATATCCGTTTGATAGAAAATTTTGTTGTGTTTAACACAAACTTCTTGGAAAGAGAATAAAAATCTCAAAAAGGAGTTAGAGCTAACGAAAGTTGAGCTCGCCAAGTTCGGCCTTAAGGGGCTTAATAGATAGGAAATCAATGCCAATAGTGAGAGCGTTATGTCAGCTGATCGGTTGTCTCAAAGAGACTGTGCCATTGACTCTTTAAAAGATTGGCTGTGAAAAAATTGATTTTTGCTCACAATTTATGTGTAATGACTCTATGTACCCAAGTACTTTACATCATTAATGCTCGGATCCGTATTGTACAAAACTTTGTTGACCGGCCATCGGCTTTAACCTCTTCGGCCAGTAGCCGAGGAGTGTTTTCGTACTTTATAAAGCCATTATAAGGGCAAAGATTTATGGAAAACAAGGCAATCCGGCCATATGTTTTTATAAACAAAGGTACACAGAGATATGTTATATTACATTTTAACGTAAGAAACATCTTCCAAAGAAAGTAGTCCCGCTATCGGTTCCTTTATTTGGGTCATCATGCTTATCATGATCATGAAACCTCACCTCCAATCAATGTGGGAGGAAGATATTGAGGATTTAGTTCGGGGAAAGTTCCCGAACTCTATTGTATTAGTGAACCAAAATTTTCACTTTCGTCGTTGCCGACCAATGTGATCCTTTAAGATTGCTAGCTTTCGGCTTCACCCAGTCCGAGGTACTAACTCGGATGACCCAGTAGTAACAATCACAGAGGTGCTCCCTTTACCGCCTAGCCGAATAATCGGGAACGTAGGGGTAAACACAGGAGCTAGGCAACCCAGCTTGGCCAAAATCGTAAGTCAAATTGATGCATATGTATGGCTTTATAATGATGATTACGGAAGGCAACCCTTGTATATTAAATACAAATGCAGATGATATGTTTATTTTGATCCCGTTGCGACCGATTATCAGTTGAAAGTGGCCCATCGTCGGCTTCCACCCCCTTGTAGATGCTACGCAGGGTGTTGTCGCAATAAGAAAACAACCCTTAGCCGACATCTCGGTTCCCGAAGGCGGTTGTGTTAGCGGAAACGAGGCAATCTGATATGCGGGCTTTATAACTTTCACTTAGTCATAGGAGCTTAAAGCTGGGAGGCCAGTTACTAGCCCCCGGTTAGTGTTCGGCGACAGTGGAGGTCAAGCCGTAAACACTTCAGCCAATGTTATGAACGGCCCATTATTTAACACAGGGTGACCTCTATCGATCTTATAGTCATCAGATCGCTGACCAGTTTACGTTTATTGTGCCAGTCAATTTTCGGCTTTCTCCACTGAGGTGCTTAACCATTCGAGCTGGAAGCACAATCGCAATGGTTCTCCCTATGCACACCTAGCCGAACCAAGCGGAACATAGGAGGCAAGCACAGGAGCCGGGCAACCCAACTATTGACCGAAGACACAATTCGAAACCGATGCATATATAGCAATATCCGAGGATGTTTTTGCCGAATCTCTAAAGGTGTACGGCGATGCATTGCGAGACTTATGCTGGAAACACACAAATAGTTTAAAAGTGCCATAGGCTTGGAAAACCACAAACTTCAGTAAAAACTAGACGTCCGAACTAGATCAAGTGTTCGGTGCCAAATCGAAAATCGGTCTTTTTTTAAAAAAGGTGCTTCTGTCATGCTTTAACATGACACATCCTATCTCAAGACTTCAAGTGGGTCAGCCTATGGCTTCAACCTCCTATCCCGAAGGCGGAGTACTTCTCGTTAGGCCAGTTTAGCAAACTAAACTCTAGCGGTTTTGAGAAAGAAATTAGGATCCTCGGCTATTGACCACACACTCGCGTCGAAAGAAGGAGTGATAGAAAAAGACTTTGCAATGACTAAGAAGAAGAACACTTATTATACAACAACTCATACTAATTTAAGAGCCCCAAGTGATTTGGGTAAAAGAGTTTTATGTATAATGATTGTGTGTACCGAAGTACTTATATCGTATCTGTGTTCACCCGAACTTTAGACGCGTCTTAACCGACCGTCGGCTTCCCCCTCTTCTTTCAAGGGCCGAAAAGTGTTATGTACTCCACCTGTCGAGAATATCGACGGTGTTTTTAATAACCAGGCAACCAGGCCATAAGGCTGTAACAGACAAAGCGCGCTCAGGGAACTTATGCGATATTACCGACGAAGTGTAAGAAGCATCTTCGAAGAAAATAGTACCCCCACCGATACCTTTCTTCGGTTGCTCATTGTTACTATAAGACCTGTGCAATAGAATTTTTGTACTCATGAGTTTCATTGCGTGCCGACCATGATTGAAAACAATAAGAGCGCTAGCTTTCGGCTTCACCCAGTCTGGTCCGATCTCGGATGACCCGATCGTGACAATCGCAGAGGTGCTCCCTTTACTCCCTAGCCGAACAATCGAGAACGTAGGGGTAAACACAGGAGCAAGGCAACCCAGCTTGCGGAACACTTAAGTCAACATGGTGCATATTGTGGCTTAATACACGAACAAGGAACGAATCCATATAAATATAATCATATGCAAGAGGAAAGGCTCCATAAAGGAAGCCCCCAAGTAAACGGGTATTTGAATGTGTGTGTCACAAACAAAGTTTTGACAAGGAAGTTTTTCACGAACAACTTTTTGCCAAAAAAGTATAATGCTTGGTCGAACCAAACAAAATTTAAAACTGAAAGTTTTTGAGCATGAAAGCAACTTAGCTAGTTAATGTGTTCGACATTGATGACACGGTCCGAGCTTGATGCGGGACAAGGTCCCAGCCCTCGAGCTGGTCCTGAGGTGGCGGAGCGAAGAGCTCGGCACTCTGAAGTGGCGACGTAGCATGGCCAATGTGGCGAGGTGGAACCCCCAGTTCGACCGAGGCGATGGAGCTAGCCGACAGTATGACGCCGAAGTCCCCGGCGTGGGTTAATGAAGTGATGACGAAGCCCCGGTCGAGCCGAGGTGACATGGTACGTCGGTACGCCAAGGTGACAGCGCTGCCGGACCCGAATCATTTATCTGTGCACAGAAAATAGTGCAAAGCCAATAATAATAATATATTTTAAAAATAAATCTCTTCTACTTAATTAATTTAAGTGATGTAAATGATTAAAAAAAGGTGGCCTGAGCGCCGGAGTGGTCGCGCGGAGGCGTCTGCGCAGGTCGATTGGCCGAGGTGACGACACAACCACAATCAATTTTAGATGTGTGCCAGGCTTATAAAAAAGCGATCGCCCAATCGAGACATTGGTCAGACTGACGCGGACGGAAGTCGCCATGTACAAATGCCAATAGAATATTTCTGCAAAATTAAGGCAGTAGAAAGCAACAGAAAAATACTCTGTGCATAATAATAATTTTACGTGCTAAAGGGAATAGACAGGAGAAATTAAACCTGTTTGATGACGCTGTCCATAGCCGATCAAAGCAAATAAATAGCAGTCTATACAAATCTATAATCCTGTGTGCTGTGTGTGCTTAAGGTCCTTGCCTCCACTATATAGAAATTCGAGGAGAAAGTTTTGTTGCTTCCATTACGTGGGCACGGGCAACACTAGTAATAGTATTAGTGCTTACATGTGGGAAGTGCACAAAGACAGATGATTAGTCAAAAGCATAGACTGCTTTAGTAATAATTAAATAATAAATAAAAGAGGAAAAGGATCAGGTCTCCCTGTTGTGCGGCCATCGATCCGAATTCTAGTTGGCCCCTGTGCGCTGTTCTGCATGGGCACCCCTAGCGCTGTGTGGTCTCTTCGGTGGGTCGGATTCCCTTTTCTGGCAGGTGAGTTCTTATCCAACCAGTGTATGATTTTAGCCCTGATCGGGTTGGCTCGACACGCGTCCCCAACGCTGGTACAGAGTTCGGTCGCCAGGCCTCTCGCCGCCTTGATAGCCTGCATGGGCCACCAGTATCTGGCGCCGAAGTCGATGTTGATGCTGGGCGCCGGCGTCACGCAGTGAAGGCGTGAAAAAACCTGAAATCACAGGGCGGTTCGAGTTTCCGATGTTGCGTTCGTAGGACCGCGGATAGGACTGCACCATTATATAGGCCATACTGTAATCTGGCGCAACAATAGCGGATGCTGTAGCAGTTAGTCATCGGGTTAAAATCAATATGGCACAGGAGATATTACTCCCTCTGTTCCATAATATAAGGTGTATTGGTTTTCGTGCAAGTCAACCATTTGAATGTTTGACCAAGATTATAGAATAGAATAACAACATCTGCAATACCTAATACATAAAATATGAAACTACTTTTCATGATGAATTAAATGATATAAATTTCGTATTATGGATATTCATATATTTTTTTAAAAACTCGGTCAAACATGCACTTGTTTGACTTTTGGAAAAATAAATACACCTCATGCGGAGGTTAGCAAGTAGTAGTAGTATAGTACTACTCCTCACGCTGGGGTCAAGCTAATCCTGTATATGAAATACGCACGGGACAAGCCACCACCGCAAAAAAATTCATTAAATAATATGAAAAAGGAAGGAGGGAATCTCGCGGTGTTTCCGCATAGATGAGTTACCGCCGGCCTGGTGTATTGCCATACGCCAGAAGTACTGTGCATGCGTGATCAGCGCCGCTGGCCGGATCGCCTCTGCAGCACGGGGTATATCTCTACTCCTAATGACTGAGTTGGTAGGATTGCGTCCACGGTTTATTTTCGTCCGGTTTATTTTCGTCTGGTTTATTTTTGTTTGGTTTAATTTGGTCTCTCCTTCCATCATCATATCCTCACGTTGATTTTTTTCACCCTCCCAATAAAAACTTTCTTAACATTTACAAACTTTCCCAATAAAAACTTTCTTAACATTTACAAACTTTCCTAACCAGACACCGTCACAAACGGGCAGGTACAGAAATCACATTACAAACATTAAAACCCTATTTTCATGAAAATCAATTCAAAATCCTAACTTTCCTAACGCATCGATTCTTACCTTTCCTATGTACCTCATTGGTGCCCCATCGATGCCCCCTCCCACCAAATGTAAGTTCTTTCATCCCCTCGCACGATCCCCTCGAACCACCGTCAAAGTAAGGAAACACCCAGCGCCTTTGTTCCAAATCATGCCATTTTAGTCAACGCCAAGCTGCTCATGGCCGGGGACGCCGTCGTCTTCATGCGCCGCGCCGACGGGGAGCTGCTCGCCGGGCGCGCCCAGGTACCCCGCCGTCTCCCAGCAGGCGTCCGAGGGCGCCGAGCGCCGGCCACGCAACGCGCGCGCGGGTCCCGCCCGAGGAGGTGGACGAGGCCGTGCGGCTCGCGGCAGAGGGCACGCTCTTCACCGTCACCTACTACCCGCGCCAGGGCGCCGGGGAGTTCGTCGTGCCCAAGCAGGAGGTGGAGGACGCGCTGATCGGCGCCTGGGCACCCGGCGTGCAGGTGCGCATGAAGTTCCTCGACGCCGAGGAGCGCCGCTCCGAGTGGAACAACGGCGCCGTCAAGGCCGTCGAGTCGTCGACCCCTCCATCTGGCGCATGCTCGAGGTACATCTTGCATCCATACATCCATCTCTCCAGTCAATCCATCCGATCATTGCGATAATTGTCTGGTTGATCGATGGAGTCCACCTCTGTTTGGTTCAGGCATGCTTGCTTCAATTTGTTTGCTCTGCCATTCAGTATGGAGTAGCCCTAGATGTTCACCATGCTAGCGACTCGCCCGTCAAACCGCAGAGATCCCTCGCATGGAGTAGCCCTAGATGTTCTAGGCCACCACCGCCAATCCGGCGAGCCTACGCTGCGACCGTTCATGGCGCCTGGGGGCAATGAACTGGCATTGCGGTCATGGAGGGGAGGCTCAGGAGCAGGGCGACGCTGGCTGGTAGAGGAATTCGAAGGAGCCAGGCCGCCCTGGCGATCACCTTGACTGCTGCGTCGTGCACCAACTAACGACAGTGTCCGCGGTGGTGAAGAAGCATACACGGCGAGGCTAATATAAGGTATACCTTGGAGGACGCAACCCCCCGTCATCAACACGTCATGGCCCGAATCGCCTGGAGGCCGCAACCCCTGCCTGTGCTCCAGATTCACAGTGTGTCCTGACGAACGAGGCGGCAATCTCTGAATTGAATAATTGATCGTTCATCCCGTTCTACCGCTGATTCGCTCGGCGCCACCTCTGTGGTACTCTTGACTGCTTTCACATATCCCCACAAGGTATAGTACGTGGTATCCCACCCCATGTCATGTAATTGCATTCTGAAGCAATTAGTACATAGGAGTCAACCCATAGGACAAGGAGGACCCGGTTATAGATTTTTTTAAGGGAGGGTGTGCCGTGTACGGGAGCATATCTGTTAGTTTGTATCCTATGTTTAACAATTTCGGAAATTTTTTTGTAGTATAAAAATCTCAATAGTGAGGATACATTGCTGAACGTGATGTGATGTATATGATTTAGTTTATCATTAGTTGTTCTCCTTGCCACTACCCACTAAATTTCAGATCTGCCTTCAACTTCTAATGGTAAATATTCAATTAATTTTAGTCGGCTCAAAAGGCTTCAAGCTTCTTTGTCCATTATTTCCTGTTCAACTTTAAGAAACCTTTCAGTTTGTTTTGTTTCACTTACTTTACTATTCCTTCTTGATAAACTCACCAGGTACTGTATATATCTCTCCCTGGTCACAGTGGGATGGCTAATAATTTCATGCACAACACCACAATAGCAGATATTCGGAGATTTGGAATTGTTTTGCTGTTTTCTTTCTATGAAAGATAAGCATGAATGCAGCGATGGCAAACCTAAACATCGTTGCCAATTTTCTCTTTCACAGAATAGGATGAATGTCACGGCAGCAGCTGCAAACTCCAAGAACGTTATTGTCATGGGGGGCACCAGTTTCAATTGTGTCTTCTTGCAAGCTCCTTGTCAATGAGAGGCACAAGGTTTCATTTGTTGGGGAGGCAGACAGAAACAACGATAACTAATATTTTTTCTTTTCACTCACAATAATATTGTCATCAGATACAATTGCTATCAGGTTAGTGTTTTGTGAGCTTTCATCATGTCCCTTTATGGAACTTTTAAATGTTGATTATCATTTATCACTGCTGCTACTTTATGCAGAGTATTGATGTTTGTACTGAAGGAAGTCCAAAAGTCTTATCAATGCAGGAAAGACACTTGATATGACAAATTTCAAGTGGAAACGAACAAATATTATGCTTTTTCATCGCTTGATGTCTACCCTGACTATTCTTTCATTTGAAACTCGCTAATAACAAGTTTTTACTCTGCTGTTAAAACTGATGTTGCTAATTCGGTTCATAAAATTATTGTCGTTATAATTTGGCGATGTAATACTTTGCCATAAGCCAATATCAAATTATGAAGCATTGCTATAACTTCCAACGTGGTGCTAGAGCATTATATATGAATGTACTTAGTTAAAGGCCATCCAAAGATACACATTTGCAAGGAAACTGCACAATGTCAATACGAATATGAAAGATAATTGGATAAATAACTTTGAAATCTGATCTTTTTCTGATGATAACACAACTTATGCTGATTTCCATAATGAACAGAGAATAGAAAAAGTGTTGTTGCGGCCATGACTTGAATAACAAACCAAATTCACAAGGTCGGTACTGGACTATTGGTAATATATATTCTTTTGGCAGGGATTTAGAAATACTTCACATCTCTTTTTAGTGGATTTTGTGATAGGAGTGAGAGTTGAGAGTGAGCGGGTTGGAGGCTGTCGTTGATTTGTTCAGTTACGAATGTGAGCGGAATATTTTCCCTACTTAAGAAAAAGTGGCAAATTGGATAAGGCAGTCATATTTTTTTGATCAGGTCATACAATATATTTTTTAGGATAGAAGGGTAAATGCATTAGTTTGTTGTTTTAATAGTTAATAACAGACGTGGTGGCGTATTAGTTGCATCCCCAACAACAGCCATCATATTTTTGTTTTGTGGTAATGCATGACATTGAACTGTATGTTACAACATGACAATGCCTCATGAGACATCGAATTTGCCTTCTTGGCTTGGGGTCGTCATGGGCGGCGCACGCCTCCTCCGCCTTGATGGTCGTGGCGGATCGGCACGAACACGGGAGGAGGGGATCATGACGGAGAGCAAGCGGTTGGTGGGGGCACTCCTCCTTGGTGGTCCGTGGGGAAGTATGGTATGAAGGGAAGAGGGCGCCAGGACGAAAGTGAGGTGAGTCTCATCCGGTTATAAAGTAGAGGGCTCTAGCGAGAAATATTAGGCTATGGTGGGAAACTGAGCTGGAAGGAGAGAGGGTCCGACATGAGGGAAGGGTGCCTCATGGTGTGGGGTTTTGTGTTGTGTTGGGACCGCGTGTTGGGAATAACATGGCGGATAGTTCGGACAACGACATTGCTCCCCATATATGAGATGGATTTGGGGCAGCCTGTACTAAACCCGGGCAAACGTCGGGCCGGGCCGGGTTTCGGGCCGGGCTTGTAAAAGCCCGACCTTCATTTCTCAAGCCCGAGCCCAGCCCGAAGCCTGAAATACTCCCTGTTTTCAAGCCCAAGCCCGGCCCAAAATCAAGCCCGAAGCTCGAAAGCCCGACCCGAATGCTGTTTTTTAGTACACGCATGTGCAAGCCTGGCCCGAAGCCCGAAAGCCCGGCCTGAAATACAGAAAAATTGAAGCTCGAGCCCGGCCCGAATTATCTTTTGGGCTGCAAAACAAAGCCCGAGCCTGGCCTGAATGTCAAGCCCGACCTGGCCCGACCCGGGTTTTTCGGGCCGGGTCGTCGGGCCGGGCTGCCCATGCCCGGGTTTAGCCCGGACTGTCCAGTCGGTTGAGTTTTGAGACCGTTGGGCGCCCGTTTGAAGTCCAAACATGCCCGGACGTACGAGGAAGAAATGAGCTTCGACCATAGAGGTGATCTTAATCATTTATTTGATTCATTTATATACATTATAGCCCGTAGCAACGCACGGGCATTCTACTAGTATAAATTGCCTTTGGATGTGCTGCTAGTAGCATCACACCTCGGATCAGGCATTTTGGCAGGTAGCAGACAAGGCCGCCCGCCGCTAGAAAATTTCTTGATCTCGTTCTGCAAATAAAGTAGCATGACGTGGAACCAACGGTTTTGCAAAAAGAGAGAATATATATGGAATAGATCTAACAGAAAAAATATCACCTGATCATCACATCGATCCGTGTCGATCACCTAGCAGGCTCTTAATGAAATCACCAATATCGGTTCAATATCCAGCGTATCTCGTAGTAGGGGTCCTAAACTAGGCATCTTGGAGCGATGGTAACATGAACACGTGGTTTTACCCAGCTTCGGGCTCTCTGGAAGAGATAATACCCTACATGCTGCTTTTGATTGTATTCATATGTGTGTAGTACAGAGTACATGTATCTACCACGAGATCGTAGTAATGAATATGAGATGTGCTATTGACTAGCCTGACCTCGGTTTATATAACACACCGGAGGCCTAGGGTTTAGGAGAGTCCTTGGCTTGAGCGCCAAGTCTTGTGGAGTCTTCCTTGTATGCGGCATGGGCTAGAACTGGCCCAATAGTGAACCGCCATGGGGGTTCTCGGCCCGATCCAACTGGTCGGGAGACGACGTGGTGAGTACCCCCTAGTCCAGGACACCGTCAGCAGGGCCCGACCCCGCGTGTACCTCAGCCGCTGATGACTCGTCCGGATCACCAGGACGAGGCCAGGGGGTGAGGGGCTACGTGACCAGTTTGGCTCCTGAGTCGCGATGCTCAGGAGTCCCCCTTGATGTATGAACATGCCTCCATACCTGTCCTCGTCGAGGTCCCGCTCGGGAGGGGCACGCGACGACTAGGTCCAAGGGACCTGGCGGGGCGTACGCTAGGCGTGACCTGAGCGCAGCCCCCGTGCCCAGCCCCCTCGCGTGACTCTCCCAATGGGAAAGTGTTGCAACGAGGCTGGACACCGAGCCCGGAGGCTCCCTGAGGTTGATACGGCCATGGGGCCGCCCTCAGTTGTTTATCACCAGCGCGGAGCACAGCGCTTCTGCACTTGCACGGGCATAGCCGCTCCTCGACCGTGTCGACTGCCAGCGCGAAGCATGGTGCTTCCACTGGTGCCTGGGTGAGGGCTCCCTCTGAGTGGAGCCCCCGGGGCGTGTACAGCCCTGCCCTGACACGTGGCTTGCACGGCAGGGCTAGACGAGGTGTGTCTGGGCACTCGTGAGCCAGCGCGGGACTCACGAGGCCTTACCTCAAGGCGGGTTGCGCCTGAATTTGATTCTTGACAGTTGTGGCGGTCCTGCGAGATGGTTAGGCAACCTGCGCCGAATGAATCTCTTGAGGCGATCACATGAGAAGGCCAAACACCAACGACCCCAGGAGGTGACGTGAATGGGGTCGGGCCGCCAGATAGAGCTCAGTCGTTGGGTTTATCGACGCTGCAGGGACGGACCCGAGCACAGACGCCATGCCTAGACTTCTCATGCAAAAAATCCTGAAGAAAGACAACCGGCGCGGCTCCCGTGGTGGCGAGGCACCGGGACGCGCGGCCTAGCTCATTCATCCGTGATTAGCTCATGCAAGAACAAGGCACCAAGGGCCATGGGAGGTGACATACACGGGAGCTGGCCCGCGAGCGAGAGCTCAGCCTCTTAGGTTTAGCGACGCTGCAGGGACGGACCCGAGCACATACGCCGTTCCAGTCCTTAATCATGAGTCGGTCGTGGGCGGCCTCGCAAGGGCACAAGACGTTCATGGTATCGAAGTACCAGACAGGCATATAATAATCGTGAACCAACTCATAGGAGGAAGCAAGCTAGTTCAAGTAATGCGAGAACGATACACGCCACAGGGACGAACCCATGTGGCCTGGGAATGATGCAGCCCAAGGGGCACTCCCAGCAAAGTAAGCTAAAGATGCAAAAGGATACCCGTCGCAGGGACATGCCCGTGCGACTTGGGGATAATGCAGCCCGAGGGCGCCCCCAACTGAATCAAACTGGAATAGAGTCACCTGGCACCGTTGCTCGAGGGATGTTGAGGTATCTGAAGACACGTGCTGAAGAAGTTGCTCCTTAGGTGTCGTCCAATGGCTGGTTCCTAGTGGACCCGGAGGTTCCTGCTCCTCCTCTCTCAGGACTGTCTGGCGCCTGGCCTCGCGAGCCGCCAGGGCGTCTTGCGTGAGCCGGTGGAAGGTGACAGCCGCGTTCGGCAGGCCGAAGGGCATGCAAACGTAGCTGTGAGGGGGCCCTCACACCGACCAACGTGAGACGGCCAGAAGCGCCCCTGAGATGCGGCCCTGTTGAGCCCTGGAATGTCAACGCAGACGTGCAGCTCGTCATCCTCGCCAGGACAAGGAGCTGCACCAGGTGGTGGGTGGCGGTTGCCGCGCATGGCTCTTGCCTCTTGAAGCTCCTTGGTGGTCTTGGTGATGAACTCCCGAGCACCAGGCACCTCGTGTCTTGTGCCCTGGTGAGGGAAGCGTGCGGCGAAGCACGCCTCCACATGGTGCCCGAGCGCCTCCCTTGTGACATTGGCCAGGTCGGAGGCCCTCTAGAGGAGAGCCCCCGAGCCCAACCTGAGGGGGGCATCGGGCGCGCCTTCTTATGCGAGAGTGGGAGGTGCCCCTTCCGTGGGCGGAGGTCCTGAGGTGGTGCGGCTGGAGACGCCGCTCTCCTGGGGCTCTTGGCGGACCAGCTTCTTCTTCTTCTTGGGGACAGCCTCAGGAGGGTAGATGGAGCCTTCATTGTCTGGGTCCTCGAGTGCCACGGCCTGGTAGGCGCGCTCAAGGGAGCACACCGCGTCCTTCTCCTCGCATGCGATAGTGATGATGCCATGGTTCCCTGGCATCTTGAGGATGTTGTAGCCATGGTGAGTCACTGCCATGAACTTGGCCAAAGATGGATACCCTAGGATGGCGTTGTATGGAAGGCGAACGTGGGTGACATCGAATTTGATGAGCTCAGTGCGGTAGTTATCGCGCTGGCCAAAGGTGACCGGGAGATGGATGTGCCTCATTGGGGTGGTGGAGCCGTCGGTCACTCCTGAGAAAGGCTTGGTGGGCTGCAGCTGGTCATATGGTACTTGGAGACGGTCGAACGTGTCGACAGAGAGAACATTGAGTCCTGCACCGCCATCGATGAGGGTTTTGGTGACTTGGACATTGCTGATGACGGGCGAGCAGAGCATCGAGAGTGCGCCGGGGGTTGGCGCGCACTTGAGCTGGTCCACCGAGCTGAAGGTGATAGTGCACTTGGACCACCTGAGTGGCCGCGTGGCCTCGAGCCTGGGGAGAGCCGCGTTCACTTCTTAGGCAAACTGCTTGAAGATGCGCTGGGAGACTCGGGCCTGTGCACCGCCTAAGATGCAGGCGGTGGCGCGAGGCTCCTGGAAACCCCCAGCCCACTCGTCTTGGTCGTTGTTTCTCCTGGGTGGTGGTGGCAGCGGAGGGAGGCCGGCCTTGCCATGAGGGCGGTCCTCACGATGCTGGTCCCTCCAGGCGCCCTCGCGAGGTTGGTCATTCCAACGGTCCTCATGAGGCTGGTCGCGCCACTCCTGGCGGGGGCCATGGTCGTCCCAGCGCCCTCCAGTTCGGCCTCCACCACGGCCGTAGCCTCGGTCATTCCGCTCTGGGCGTCGGCTGAAGCACCCATTGCGGATGGCCATGAGCTCCTGACAATCGCTGGTGTTGTGGCTGTGTACGTTGTGGAAGGCGCAGAACGGGTGGCTGCCCTTGGATGATTCTAGGTGCTCGCGGCCACGCTTCATCTCCGGTTCGGCCGCGAGCACAGCCGGCCCCTTGCACTTCACGTCCTTGGTCTTGGCCTTCTTGTCTTCTGGGTCAGCAGCTGGGAGCTTGATGAGGGAAAGGCGCCCTTCCTCAGCTCTTGCGCACTTGGTCGCTATGTTGAATAGCTCCAAGGCTGTGCACAGGTCCTCATGGATGGCGAGCTCCTCCTTCCTCTTGACATCATGGACGCCATTGGGGAATGCTAAGATGATGGCCTCGTCCGTCACCTTGGGGATCTTGAGGCGGACGCTGTTGAAGCGCTGGATGTACTTCTGCAGGGTTTCCCCTGGTTGCTGCTTGATGCGCCACTGGTCACCCGCGACTGCGGACGGTCGCGAGTGCCCTGGAAGTTGGTGACGAAACGCTCGCGCATCTCGCCCCAAGAGGAGATCATTCCCATGGGCAGTTTCAGGAGCCACGAGCGTGCACCGTCCTTGATAGCCATGGGAAACCAGCTCGCCATAACCTTCTTGTCGCCGTTGGCCGCCTCGATTCTCAGCTCATAAAGCTGCAGGAACTCAACCAGGTCGGGGGTGCCATCGCAGCGCAGAGGCAGGTCGGGCTTGAACTTCCCGGGCCAGGCGATGCTGCGCAGCTCGGGAGTGAAGGTTCGGTAGCCCGCTGTGGCCACTAGAGCCTGTCGTGGAGGTGGTGCTTGGTCTTGGAGCTCGCGCGCCGCCGCGACGAGTGGAGCACAGTCTTCGCGCGGCAGCGCTGGAAGCGCGCGTGCCCCTCTTGCGGCCGCTGAATCTCCTGGCAGCTTCCCTCTTCATGTGCGGGGGCCCTGCGCAGTGGGTCGCGCCGCGGGGCCGCACACCTTGGTGCGAGGGCGACATCTTGACGTGGAGGTGGCGGAGGCGCTCCACGGGCTACGTCACCTACGGCAGGAGGTGGGCGAGGTAGCGAGAGGGACGGTGTAGGAGAGCCCCCAGCGGCGCTGACGAGCTCGGCGATGCGGTCCAGCCAGTCCTTGTAACGGTCCTCGACGGGGCGGTAGCGCAGGAGCTCACACGCCAGTAGCAGCGCAGCCTGCGCGTCCGCGGGCCCACGATGAGCGTGAGATGATGAGCTGGCCGAAGTCAGCGATGGGGTGGCGGTGCGTCCATCCAGCCGCACGGAAGGGTGCAGCGACGAGGCTTGCTGCTCATGCCCCGCCGGGCCGGTGGCGGCGTTGGCAGCAGGTGATGGAGACCGGCAGGGAGGCCCACCAGCGGGAGCCTTGTGGGCGATGCGGGCGGCGAGGGCGGCCTATCGCTCAGCATGAGCCCGACGAGCGTCAGCCATGGAAGTAGTGGAGCGGTGGTGCGTTGGTCGACGGAAGAAAGGATTCGGTGCACCCCTACCTGGCGCGTTAAATGTCGGATTTCGGGTTCCGCAGACCCTTGAGAGGTTCGAACTCTAGGGTGTGCACAAAGAACACTCTCTCCCCAGCACGCTCGCTCAACGATCCCACGGCCTAGTTGGACGAACTCAAGGAACAAGGGACACATGGGTTTATACTGGCTCGGGACACCCTGCGGTGTAATACCCTACTCTAGTGTGGTGGTGGATTGCCTCGAGGGATATGGTTGAACCAGTACAGTGGATGAACAGCCTTAGGAGGGCGAGGTGTTCTTGGGCTCGGTGAGCTGGTGAGGGTTAGGATGGAATGGATCCGATCCAAGATGAGTGGCCTCCTATGGAGGTGGTTAGTCCTATTTATAGAGGCCCTGGTCCTCTTCCCAAATGTAGGCGGGAAGGGATCCCACAACGGCCAATTTTAAAGGGAGACAGCTAGTACAAGCTATCCTGACAAAAGTAGTCTTCGCCTGCCAAAGGCTCTGGTGGTGACGCTGCTCCGGGTTCCATGATGACCTCCGTCCTGCCGTCCTGGCGGTCCTTGGTCTTGTTGCACCGATATGGAAACCTTTGCCCGATTCCTCGAGACTCCGTGCCCGAGCTTGCCCCCTTAGCACCAAAGGGGAAACTGGTACGCTGCGCCCGTTGGCGCCCACCTGGCCTTGATCGTCATGGCTCACGTCACGTGAACCTCGCGAGGTGCACCTTGCATAGATATCTCCGCTCCTCGGGAGCCAGCCTAGTGAGGCTGCCCCAGGGAGGTCTTGCTGTCGTACGCCTCGTGAGGCTTGGCCCCTCGCGAAGGTATTGAGCTGTTGTTGCTGAAGCTGGGCAGTAGCAGGCCGTTGGTGGAGCCACGCCGTGGGCCGCAGGTAGGCAAGTCTGGTTACCCCTGTTCCCAGGACGCCGACAGCAGCAGCAGCAGCAACTTGCTCTTTCTTGATCAACTTCTTCTTTGGAGTGACCTCTTCATCAACTACAATGTCTTCATCCTTAGAATCTGAATTTCTCTTCCTCCTTGTCCTTGTTGCTGCCTTGGGCAGGTTGCTTGGGGTGCTTCTGCTACCCTCATCATAATTGCTTGAGGGACTAGTGCCCTCACTGAGATTCTGGTGGTCCTCAGACTTATTCTGGCTGTCACTCTGGTCTGACATCTCTGACACTGAAAGCTGACCCTGTGAATAGATTGATTGAGATGGAGTAGATGAGTATCACAAAGCACAACCATTTTGCAAAACAAATGAGTTAAAAACTTAGTTTTGGTTTTCTACAAAGAGCATTTCGGAGCTATTGTATTACAAACTCGGTGACACCGAAGCAGCTTTAGAGTATAAACATGTGAAATCGGTCAGACCGAGACACAGTTCGGTGACTCCAAGATGCTAGGGTTTCATATATAAAGTAAACTCGGTCACACCGATTCGTACACTTCGGTCAGACCGAGTAGTACATGCGCAATGGCCTGGGCCAAATCGGTGAGACCAAAATCCTAATATCGGTCGGTCCGAGATGAGTTCGGCGGAAACCTAAACCTAAATTTTTGCATCAAATCTGATCTAACGGAGTTTTGCAGTGGATTGAGTCATTTCAATCATGGCAAGAATATAGGCATTGATCTTTGTGCTAAGAGTCGGAGTGTAGAAAGCACAAAGGGTCTAGTTCATACCCTAGCTTGGTGATGAACTCACTACAACAGCAACAGCAGTGAAGACTTCCGTGGACGGCGGAGGACACCAGCGGCAGGAAGTCGCGTGCGACGATCCGGAGACCACGAATTGGCAGAGTTGGACAGGCGGGAGGGTATATATATATATACAAACACTGTCGGTGTGATCGAGCGGAACAACTTGGTGGCACTGAGATGCAGAATCGCAAGCGGTTGTTGCAACTCGATGAGACCGAACTGTTCTAATTGGTTGCACCGAGATCAAAAACTAGATCAACTTAATGAACTTGGTATGGCCGAATGGATTGGATCGGTCGGGCCGAAATGCACTAAGAGGTTTTTGGAAGTTAAGCCCTTGACGGATCGGTGACTCCGAGTGCTCCTCACCCGGAGGGTCCGAATTCGACTTGTTCATACTTTGTGATGTAGCATGAATAGAGTTTGATGCGAGAAAAACATAGATAGCTAGAGGGAGTTCTTAGGCATTTTTGTCCATCCATTTGTCAAAAGATAAAGCCAAATAACCAAAGCAACAAATGGATGTCCTCGAATGAAAAAAAATATGCACTCAACATGCTCACACAATAAGATAGCAAATGAAATATGTGTCAAAGCATGCACAAACACTCTAGCATCTATCAAGCAATTTGGCGATGACTAGGTCATCTATATATGAGTATATTGACTTAGGAGTCAAATGAGAACATTTTATCATAGATCATACTCATCGTTTAAGCAAAAGTGGGGTTACCACTTTTACATAAAGCATTGTTGTGTTCACACCATTAGAGTTGTTCTAGCTCAATTCTTAGAGCATAGCTCCCCCTAGATGTGATATCCCCCCTAAGAGGGATGAACTAACCTTGGGTTTTGTCGATGATGACTTCATGTAGGTGTTGAAGATGTAGATGCTCAATGTAGATGTAGATCATTTGGAGAAATCAATTGGAGTGATTGCACTTTCAATACCTACATGGGTTAGTCCCACAAGGAACATACAAGGATATCCATAGACATAGAGTGAAATTCTCACATGATGTTGTCCATGAAAGCATTAGGTTACCTTGTCCCTTGTCTTACCAACAAGAGGGTTTGTGACTCCTTGAACTAGTGCAAGATATGGAAGTTGATTGCACTTATCCTCGCCAAAATGAATATGAGTGAAGTTTGTTGGCGGAGTCACCCTCAAGGACTCTCTAGTTCTTATTCTTTAGGATCCACATCATCTTGATGGGAATCCTTGGGGTTGTAGTCATACTTGATGAAGTAGAGCTTGATGTAGTCTTGGGAACCCACTTGACCAAGGCCTTTGGAGCTTCTTCAAATGCATCAATCTCCTCTTGAAGCTTGTCCTTGCCTTTTAGCTTGTGGTCTTGTGGTGGAAGATCATATTGAGCTTGTGTTCCTTTGAAAGAAGTGGGATCATAGTTCTCTCTTTGAGGAACAAACTTCGTCTTGGGGTATTGATCTTCTTCCCACTCAACTCCATTGGCACTGAACTTGCGTTCAAAACCAACACCTTAGTTCTTCCGGTGCCTTCCTTGCTTGCGTACAATCTCCTCAAATTGCTTACTCCTGGCAAGGCTATTGTAAACACCTTTTCTCTATAATTCCCTTCAATAGGCTATTTTCTTGCTCAAGTGTAACTTGGCTAAGAGAATCATTAGTGGAATCAAGAGAACTACTAGAAGCAACGACATTGGATTTAACATGATTGTTGTTACTACTAGAGGAAGAATCTTTCTTACTCTTGTTGCTAGATTTTACTTGTGGCATGTAAGTAGACAAGAGTAAACGCTTGGCAATGTAAGAAGAACTTTTCTTTCGAAGATCATCATTGATTGCTTTTAAGAACCCATGCTCTTGCTCTAGATTGAGCTTTTCAAAGCGTAGCTTCTCATGAGTCTTTAAAAGCTCCTGATGATCTTCTAAGGTAGTTTCATGAGCTAACTTAAGAGTGTTTAGTTCTTTAGTTAGACACTCAATCTCCTTATTATCATCTTCATTTGTTTTATCTTGATTAGCATGATTAATAGCAAGTTTATCATAGTTTTCATCACTAGAGTTGTCAACAAGTAAATCATCATCACCTAGCAAATCATCTTCATCACTATTGAAATCAACATACTCGGGATGTGATACCTTTGGGCCTTTAGCCATGAAGCATCTTCCAATCCCTTCATTTGGTGAATCAAATATGATGTAGGAGTTGGATGACACAAGTGCGAGACTGGCAACACCTTCATCTTGTGTATATTCAGAGTCAGAGTGATAGCTTCTCTCGGAGTGGTTGTCGGAGTCGGAACCAGATACCCATTCACCAACATGAGCTTGATGTCTTCGTCTTGTGTAGCTCTTTGATGACTTGTCCTTCCTTTTCGAATCCTTGATTCTGTGAGAGGATCTTTGTTCATAACGATCATCTCTACTCCTTCTTTCTCTTGGTGGTGATTCTTCTCTTTTGCTTCGCCTTTTAGTTGAGTCTTCTCTTCTTTTGTAGGGAGCCGTACACTCACTTGAGTAGTGTCCGGGTCTTCCACAATTGTAGCAATTCGATCACGACTAGAAGATCTTTTGTCATTGTAGGACCTTGACTTGTTACTTCTCTCTTTGCTTCTACTCTTGCAGAACTTGTTGAAGTTCTTCACCATTAGGCTCAATTCTTCATTGAAGACTTTTTTCTCACTTGATGATGTAGGAGCATCACATGAGGCTTTGTAAGAACCACTAGACTTGTTGTGAAGCTCTTCTTTATCCTCGAGTGACATTCATGAGCAACAATTCTACCAATGACTTCCATTGGCTTGAGATCTTTATAATTGGGCATCATTTGGATCAATGTGCACAAGGTATCATATTTTCCATCCAAGGCTCTTAGGATCTTCTTGATGATGAATCTGTCGGTCATCTCTTCACTTCCTAAGCCGGCAATCTCATTTGTGATGAGAGCAATACTAGAGTAAATTTTAGCGACACCTTCACCATCCTTAATTTTGAACTTGTCAAGTTGACATTGAAGCACATCCAATTTGGATTCCTTGACGGAGTCGGTACCTTCATGTATATCAATCAAAGTATCCCAAATTTCCTTTGCATTCTCAAGACAGCTGATTTTGTTGAATTCTTCGAGGCATAATCCATTGAAGAGCATATCACAAGCTTGAGCATTGTATTGCAAAATCTTCAATTCTTCCGCGGTAGCTTCACGATACGGTTCCCTTCCATCAAATAATTCACCTTGCAAGCCAATACACATAATAGCCCAAACGGCGGTGTTATGTCCAAGAATAGGCATTTTCATCTTATGCTTCCAACTAGCAAAATTAGTACCATCAAAGTAAGGACCTCTACGGTGGTAATTTCCCTCACTAGACGCCATACTCTCCTAGCTTGTGAAGCCAAGGCTATGATCACCAAAGCTATGAAAATCAAGGAAAATGGATACCAAAGCTCTGATACCACTTGTAGGATCGAAAGTAGGTATAGAGGGGGAGTGATTAGACTACTTGACCAAATAAAAATCCAGTCTTTTCCCAATTTTAAGTCTTGGCAGTTTTAGCAACTTAGCACAAGTCAAGCAATCAACCTACACATGCAATTCTAAGAGTATAGCAGCGGAATGTAAATCATTGCATATGAAGGTAAAGGGAGGGGTTTGGAAAGGCAAACGCAATGTAGACACAAAGATTTTTGGCGTGGTTCCGATAGGTGGTGCTATCGTACATCCACGTTGATTGAGACTTCAACCCACGAAGGGTAACGGTTGCGCGAGTCCACGAAGGGCTCCACCCATGAAGGGTCCACGAAGAAGCAACCTTGTCTATCCCACAATGGCCCTCGCCCATGAAGGACTTGCCTCACTTGGGTAGATCTTCATGAAGTAGGCGATCTCCTTGCCCTTACAAACTCCTTGGTTCAACTCCACAATCTTGACGAAGGCTCCCAAGTGACACCTAACTAATCTAGGAGACACCACTATTCAAAAGGTAATAGATGGTGTGTTGATGATGAACTCCTTGCTCTTGTCCTTCAAATGATAGTCTCTCCAACACTCAACTCCCTCTCACAGATTTGGCTATGGTGGAAAGATGATTTGAGTGGAAAGCAACTTGGGGAAGGCCAGAGATCAAGTTCTTGTGGTTGGATTGGAATGTCTTGGTCTCAACACATGAGTAGGTGGTTCTCTCTCAGAAAATGAATGGTGGAAGTGTAGGCACATTCTGCTGGCTCTCTCACTTATGGAGAGGAGGGTGGAGGGGTATATATAGCCTCCACACAAAATCTAACCGTTGTACATAAAAGAGCCAACTCGGTCAGACCGAATAGGTGAACTCGGTGAGACCGATTTAGTTCAAAATGTGAACGTTATGATTTTTGGTGGGACCGACATGATCAACTCGGTGGGACTAATGAGCTAGGGTTAGGGCAAAACTTAATGTCGGTTCGACCGATTACTTCAACTCGGTGAGACTGATTTCAATAATAAGCAAACAGAGAGTTGGCCAGGCAAACTCGATGGGACCGATCGTTCCTTTCGGTGAGATCGGAACGTTACAAAAGAGAAACAGAGATTTTGCACTGCGAACTCGGTGGGACCGATCGCTCATTTCGGTGAGACCAAAACATTACGAAGGGAAACAGAGAGTTTGCAATCCCATCTCGGTGAGACCGAAATCCCTATCGGTGAGACCGAACCGATTAGGGTTTCTGGCTATGGCTATGTCAAGTGAACTCGGTGGCGCCGGATGAATCAAATCGGTGGGGCCGAGTTTGACTTTAGGTTTAGGACATATTTGTATATGAGAAAGTAGTTGAGGGTTATGGAGCATATCACTAAGCATTTTGAGCAAGCAGACCATTAAGCAACAGCTCACCCCCTTTTAATAGTATTGGCTTTCCTATGGACTCAATGTGATCTTGGATCACTAAAATAGAAATGAAGAGTCTTGAGCTTTTGCCAATATTTGTCCTTAGCATTTTGAGGGGTCCACATCTCTAGTCCATGGCATGCCAATCATTGAACTTTCTGAAATAATCATCTTGAAAGGATATTAGTTCAATGAGCTATATGTTGTTATGAATTACCAAAACCACCCAGGGATTAGTTGCACTTTCAATATTAAACCAATATAAATAAAGAATGAGTTCACAACAGTACCTAAAGTGGTGATTTATTTTCTTATACTAACGGAGCTTATGAGATTTTTTGTTGAGTTTTGTGTTGTGAAGTTTTCAAGTTTTGCGTAAGGATTTGACGGACTATGGAATAAAGAGTGACAAGATCCTAAGCTTGGGGATGCCCAAGGCAACCCAATGTAATATTCAAGGACAAAGAAAAGCCTAAGCTTGGGGTTACCCCGGAAGGCATCCCCTCTTTCGTCTTCGTCTATCGGTAACTTTACTTGAGGCTATATTTTTATTCACCACATGATATGTGTTTTGCTTGAAGCGTATTGTATGATTTGAGTCTTTGCCTTTTTAGTTTGCCACAATCATCCTTGCTGTACACACCTTTTGAGAGAGACACGCATAAATCGTGATTTATTAGAATACTCTTTGTGCTTCACTTATATCTTTTGATCTAGGCAATATTGCTCTAGTGCTTCACTTATATATTTTTAGAGCTCGATGGTGGTTTTATTTTATAGAAATTAATGAACTCTCGTGCTTCACTTATATTATTTTGAGAGTCTCTAAACAACATGGTAATTTGCTTTGGTTATAAAATTAGTCCTAATATGATAGGCATCCAAGAGGGTTATAATAAAAACTTTCATATAAAGTGCATTGAATACTATGAGAAGTTTGATTCCTTATGATTGTTTTGAGATATGAAGATGGTGATATTAGAGTCATGCTAGTGAGTAGTTATGAATTTGAGAAATACTTGTGTTAAAATTTGTGATTCCCGTAGCATGCACGTATGGTGAACCGTTATGTGATGAAGTCGGAGCACAATTTATTTATTGAATGTCTTCCTTATGAATGGCGGTCGGGGACGAGCCATGGTCTTTTCCTACCAATCTACCCCCTAGGAGCATGCACGTAGTACTTCATTTTGATAACTAATAGATTTTTGCAATAAGTATACGAGTTCTTTATGACTAATGTTGAGTCCATGGATTATACGCACTCTCACCCTTCCACAATTGCTAGTGTCGGGGGTTGGGTGCGACATATGCCAAAGGATGGCTTATCATGGTGGGAGCGAGTAGAACGTCGCCGGTGCCCGGAAGCGGGATGAGAGGTAGACATGAACGCCGGCGTACTTTACCCAGGTTCGGGGCTCTCCTAGGAGATAACACCCCTAGTCCTGCTCTGCGGGGTCTCGCATGATCACTAAGGCACTAGTGAATACAATGGTGCTCCTCGAGCTGTATGCTAGAGGTAGGAGAAAGCAGGGCTAGCTTTCCCTTCTCTCTATGTATGAGTCCAATTCTAACAGGTTGGGAACCCATTGCATGGGTGCCCTGGGGGGTTTATATAGGCCTACCCCCAGGGGTACAATGGTAATTTGGCCAGGTGTAGGACCCGGCTGCTAGTGTCTCTGGTCGCCGGCTTCTTCGTCGGCTGCTGGGGCCCGCCGCCTGGTGGACCCCGCCGACTGGTCTAGTATGGAGCCGACAGGCCGCCTCCGCCGCTTGCGGGTCTGGTCAGCGGCTGGTTACTGTACTCGCAATGCTAATGACACATGCTTGGTCGGGGAGGGGCGTGGCTACAGTCCCGCCGTTTGGGGGAGATCACTGTAGCCACACCGTGTCTCGTTCGGTTAATGGCGCACGGACCTCGAGGGAGGAGCAGGCCGCCTGCTAGAGGCCGACATCCCTTGGGTCCAACTGGTCAGGCTATGCCGGCCTCAAGGCTCACGCTGCCTGGTAGGGCCCACCGCCTGCAGGCCGTACTGACAGGCCATCATGGGAACAGGGCTCCACCTGACAAGAGTGACATCAAGGATAGAGTTGCAACAGTGCCATGCCGTGTGGAGATCTCTGCCTGTACGGGGCACTATGGCCACGCCAAGCCCTGGATATGGGGGTGATGGGCTTAACTGTAGCCACATCCTGTCTTGTCTTCTTAATAGGGGGCGCAGACTCTGAGGGCGTCGTGGGCCGCCTGCTTGGAGCCGGCCTCCTTGGAGGCTGCCTACTAGGAGTCAGCCCATCTTGGTGCCGTCTTCTGGTGCTTGGCCGTCTTCTGGCAGCCGGACGCTTGAGCCAGCCGGCCACCAGAAGGCGATGCTTCATTCTGGATACTGGAGGGACGCAGCCGGCCCAAATGTCTTGAAATGCTTAGGGACTCGGGTTAGGCTACCCGTGGCTCATTACTCCGATAGTAGGCCCGAAGCTTGTGAGGCGTCACGGTTGATAAGTCGAGAGGCCTCAGCAGTTTCCTTCTCCAAGTGTTCTTGCTAAATGCTTGGTCTGCCTCCTGGCGTACCGCCTGCTGGGAGTCAGCCATGACCAGGCGGTCTCGTCTGACAATTTCAAAACGTCAAGGCGGGAACCAGGTGGTGTGCTTGCTAAGCCTCTAGGCCCGCCGCCCACTGCAAGTACGCCACGCGGCGTCAGCCAGCCGGGCCAGCCTGCCAGCCCACGCGCATGATGGGACGCGACAGCAGGCTGGGCCCGCCACTACCGGGCCTCGGCTCGCGAGCGGATCCGCTGCGACCGAGGCTGACGGTTGTGATTCCGCACGGAGTTACTGGGCGCAGTAACTCGCGCAATAACCGCGGGGGTCGTTGGGTCGTGGGCGCAGTTAATCCCACGATCCCACGCCCCGCCCCCTCGGCTTCGTAGCCCAAAGGCTATAAGTAGGGGGATGAGAATGGCGCACGCCCTCCTCTCCCTTCGCCATTCTCATCTTCTTCCCCTCCTTGCTGCCGCACCTCCGTGCTCCGCCGAGGCGCCACCGCAGCTTGCCGCCGTTAGGCTCCTTCGCCCCAAGCTTCTCGCTCGATCCCGCTTGGATTCCATGGCGCGCGAGAAGGGAGGGAACTGGGATGGCTCGGTGGTGATCGACGACCACCTCACCTTCCTCCGGGCCACACGTCAACTGCCCAGCACGGGCTTCATCAAGGTGCGCGTGCTGCCGGAGAAGGAAATCTTGCTGGTGCCGCAAGGAGGCGAGTGGGTCATCTTCTACTCGCACTTCCTCCGTGGCTTCGGCCCGCCAGCAAGCGGATTCTTCCGCTCCTTCATGGAGTTCTACCATCTTCAGCCGCATCACTTGACGCCCAACACCATGACACTGCTGTCCGCCTTCGTCATGGCGTGCGAGGGCTACCTCGGCATCCTCCCCACCATCAAGTTGTGGGGAGCCTTCTTCTACACCGAACTGGGCACCTCTGCTAAGGAGAAGGCGGCCCAGTGCTATGCCTTCATCGCGGTGCGTCGGTCGTCGGTGTAGAACGCCTTCCCCGCCATCAAGCTGTCACAGTCGGTGAAACTGTGGCAGAAATCATATTTCTATGTGGAGAACGTCGACCCGGCAATCGACTTCATCAACTTGACGCCCTACGAAGCCGGCCCTCCGGCTGAGCCTCGGGCCAACTGGGGCTACAAGCCGAAGCCCATATCTGCCGACGCCACCGCCGCCATCAACCGGCTCTAGGTGCTGAGGGAGGCGGAGGGCCTCAAGGCATCGGACCTGCTGGTCGCCTTTGTCGAGCACCGGGTTCTCCCGCTCCAAGGCTGACCTCATCTGATCTGTCGGATGAGCGGGCACCGCGACCCGAGGTGGATGTGCACGAGGGACATGCCGACTGCCGAGGTGGCCCGGATAGTGAATGAGATCTCCGACCTCAAGCTGTCGGAAGGATCTTGGTAGTTCGGCAAGCGGCCATACTCCCGCGCCAACCCGCCGCCTGCTGCAAGTTCTTCAACTTTTTCTTTTTAGTACTTGTCTTGATCTTGATCTCGGTCTTGAATAGTTGATCCTTTGGACTTAGATCTACATGTCTTCAGCGACGGCCGCCATCGTGGGGCCGGGCGGAAACTACCAGCCAGACCGGGAGGCGAGCGACATGGACGACCCCGACTTGGGGGTGGCCACCTTGGAGGACGACGCCATAGGTGGCGGTGACGTAGCAGGCGGCTCCGAAGAAGGAGGCGGCATCAAGACTTGGCCCGACAATGACAATGAGGAGGACGAGCCGCTCCCTGCGTGAGGCGCCGGCAAGGCGGACGTTGGTCCCTCCGCTGAGCCGACTGCTCGAGGTGGCACGCGTAAGCGTAAACAGGGCGTTGTCTTGTTTGGCAGCGCGTCGAAGAAGACCAAGAATCCGACCACGGCGACTAGGCGGAAGGAGGCCGCCGCGAAGGCGGCCAAGTTTCAGAAGCTCCCAAAGGTGCCTCCCCTGATGTCGGCTTAAGTATCTTTTCCTTGTTCTTTCCTTCTTTGTTGATTCTGTCTAAGTTTCCTTCTTTTATTTTTCTTGAGTCAGGGCCCCACTCTCCCTTGAGAAGTCGGCCGCCGCCTCCGTCATTGGGTCGGCGGAGACCTCCACCACCACCCGGCAAATCAACCCTGCGGCCGACCTCTGGGAGGTGCAAGAACAACATGCACGTGAAGCGCGCGAGGAGCAGGAAGCCACCCGCCTGGAGAAGGCGGAGGCAGACAAGGCGGAGGACGCCGTCCTGAAGAAGCCGGCGGAGGCTGAGGCTGATGCCGCAGCGGAGAAGCGGCTTGAAGAAGCCACGCGCTGCCAGGAGCCGCTATTCGTTGTTCCCCTGAACTCCGCGCCGCCTCCTCCAGAGTTCACGGCGCCGACTGGGGGAGCCGGCGACGAGCACCCGGTCATGGAGAGGGAAGGCGGCGATGTCGTCATGCCGGACATGGACGCGCCTCCACCACCGCCGCCTGGAGGAGCGCAGGACCACCAGCCGGCTGGCCTGCCGGTGCAGCCAGTCGAAGGCCAGATGGCGACGGGCCCGACTCCTGAGGCCCACACACCATCACGCAGCCGAGGCGTGAAAGCGGCCTCAGCGCCACGACCGCTGGAAGCCGGCGCCGCGAAATCATCAGTCCCAGATGTCGAAGCGACCAGCGCCACGCCCGCTGACTGGGTGCGGGGAGGCGAGACAGGAGCCTTAAACAAGGCGGTCCTAGACGTCAAGGCAAGCTCCGATTTGAGGCCGATGCTCTCAAGCTTTGCAACAAGGCATTCTTGGATTCGCGAGCGGCCATTCGGGTACGTTTCTTACTTCTCCGTCTTTGATTCTTGTACTTCTCTGTGGGGGCGCGCCAGCACACCCACTAGGTGTAGCCCCCGAGTTTCGGGCCGACTGCTGAGCAGGCGACTCGGAACTTTAATTTGCAAGCTCCGAGTGCTAACTTCGTCTGATATCCCCGTTGTAGGATTATCATAACCTTCGCGTGACCACCTTCAACTCCAATGTCCGGGAGCTAGACCAACGGACCGCCGACTTGTCGAAAAGCCGGAGTAAGTCTTTGTTTTCTTTCTCTGCGGGGGCGCGCTGGCGCACCCGCGGGCTATAGTTCCCGTGATTCGGGCCGACTGCTGAGCAGTCGGGCCGGATCTCCCCAGCAACTGCACTTCTTCCTTGTTGATGCCGACGTCTTTTTCTTCCTCTACTTTTGCAGAGGTCAACGCCGTCCTACAGCAGCAGTTGGGTGAAGCCAACACCGCTTTGCGTGCCAAGGAGGCAGAGTGCAGCAAGCTGGCCCAGGAGCGTGACCGGCTGGCCACGCAACCGCCGGAGTAGGCGGAGCTTCTCCAGAAGGCCCAGAAGGAGGCGGAGGTGAAAGAGTCCAATCTCCTCATCGAGTTCGAGACCAAATGCTCTGCCTGGGCTGACAAAGAGACGCTGCTAACTGCCGGCTTCGGTAGCATTGAAGACATGGTTGATGGTAAGCTTCTTCTTTTTTCTTTCTTTGAGCCGCCGACTACTGACCATGCCGAATTCTAGCTTCTGACTTGTGCCTTACTTGCTTTCTGCCTGAGCAGACTTCTTTCCTGGCCATTCTGACGCCGCCAACCGGTTATTGAGGCTTATCACGAGGAACGGAGGGCGGAAGGTGCGTAGATCACTACCGATGCCCCCGGACCCTTAGCGAGCAGCTTCTCAGCATCCAGGCCCGCCTTCGGCCAGCTCATCAGATGCTGCGTTGTCTTCAGCGTGTCGGGGCCCAGGCGATCTCCGCCCTTTTGCCAGACATGCCGGCTCCGCGCACTCCCAGCCGGACTGCCGACTGGCTGGAGGTGGCGGCCGGCCGTCTGGAGGCTTGGAAGGGTTCCTCGGCCCAGGCTAAAGCGCGCCAGGCCTTGGAGTTCATCAAGGCGTGGTACCCTAGGCTAAATCTAGCCTAGTTGACCACGTTTCGGCAGGAGGCCCAGGAGGAGCTGGTGGCGGTGGAGTGTGATCTTGTCAAACGGGCGGCAGCAATCGCCGAGTACACCAACACCAGCATCTTCATCCCTGAGCTAGCTGAGAATGGTGCCGAGGCGCCACCAGAGTGGTTTGGGATGAACCCGGAGGATGGCGAGGGCTCGGCCGAGGTGATCGACTCCAGCGACGAGGGAGAAGACGAGGAGGACGAGGAAAGAGGAGAAGATGCAACAGAGGTCGGAGCGAATGGCTAGCCTCAGCTTGATTGCACCTGAACAACGAGCCGCGCTCGAGCGTGCCAACTGCTGCTGGCGGCGACCAAGCGGAGACTGACCAGCCGTCCACTCTACCAATCGGCACCATCGACTCCGCCACCCAGCCGGATCCCTCTGCTGCTCCCTAGGCCATCGACTTTTATTTTTCCTACTTTATCAGTCTCGACAAACTTTGTTAAATTTGCACAATTCCACCCGCGGGGTGTATTTCAAGCTCTGTTGAATGCTGTCCAATGGGCCTTTTGACATGTAAATATTCTTCCACACAAGTTGTGCTTCTGCCGAGTTCTGACTTTTCTTGCTTTATTCTCCTTGGCTTTTTCCTTTGCAGCCCTCTCTTAGCTGCCATCTTGCCAGCCAGACAGCCGCTCTGCGGACTGTGGCTGGGTCAAGTACTTAGCTACCTTTGGGAGGGCAAGTACTTAGCCGACTAGAGCACTAGCAAGTTAAGTAGAAGCCAGCCGGCCGGCTGCTGAGCAGCCGGTCGGTGAGGCGGGAAGTCGGCTTGAGCTATGTACATGCTTTGGGTCCTTAGCCATTTTTCATGTGGACACCCTTTCCCTGCCATTGACTCCTGCCCACCGGGCAGTCGCTCTGCGAGCTGCGGCTTCTGGCAGGAGAAGCTTTAGGTGCCAACACACTACTTGTCCGACTGCTGGAAGCACCACATAGCTCAAGGCGGCGAGCCCCCGGTCTGACTGGTCGAACCCGGTGCCAGGCGGAATAATGAAATAACACATTCATGGCCATAATACTTATCATATAGATAAAAGAGGGTAGTCCCCGAGCTCTTCCCAGGGCACCCGGGGTCTTTGTACTTAATACAAAAGGTAGCGTGATACATACTGTGTCAACTGTAAAATCTTCAAAGGAGATTTGCATTCCATGGCTGCTCTGTCTCCTTGCCGGAGTCATCTCTTTTGCATGCTCTGGGCTTCTGAGCATCGATCAGGTAGTAGGAGTCGGTGCCCAAAACTTTGCTGATGATGAAGGGGCCTTCCCAAGGTGCCGAGAGCTTGTGCTGGCTGGCTGTTCGCTGGATCAGCTGGAGCACAAGGTCTCCCTCTTGGAAGGATCTTGGCTTGACCTTCCGGTTGTAGTATCGGCGTAGGCTCTGCTGGTAGATGGTGGACCGGCTGAGTGCCAACAGTCGGCCCTCTTCCAGCAGATCGACGCCCGTCTTCTCGTGCTTCTTTTGCCTCCTCTTCGGTGTACATGGTGACTCAAGGGGAGTCGAATTCTATGTCCATCAGGATGACGGCTTCGGAACCGTAGACAAGGAAGAAAGGCGTGAAGCCGGTTGACTTGTTCGGAGTTGTGCGCAGGCTCCATAGGATGGCCCACAGCTCATCGAGTCAACAGCCGTCCAAACGCTCTAGAGGCTCGACCAGTCGGGGCTTGATGCCGGACAAAATGAGGCTGTTTGCTCGCTCCACTTGGCCGTTTGACTGCGGATGGGCAACGGATGCTAAGTCCAGTTGGATGCCCTACGTTGCACAGAAACGGGCCAAGGCGCCTTTGGCAAAGTTTGTGCCATTGTCGGTGATGATACTGTGAGGTATGTCATACCGAATGGTGATGTCTGCAATGAAAGTCACAGCAGTCGGACCATTCAACTTCTTGATTGGCTTTGCTTCTATCCACTTGGTGAATTTGTCTATGGCGACAAGCAAATGAGTCATGCCGCCGCGTGCTGTCTTGAATGGTCCCACCATGTCCAACCCCCAGACGGCAAAGGCCTAGGCAATGGGGATAGTCTTGAGCGCAGAAGCTGGCAAATGTGCCTTGGAGCGGAACTTCTGGCACCCTTTACATTTCTAGACAAAATCTTTGGCATCTTCCAAAGCAGTCAGCCAAAAAAAAAACCATGGCGGAAAGCTTTGGCAACAAGTGATCTTGAAGCCGCGTGGTGACCACACTCGCCCTGGTGGATATCTTTGAGGATTGCTTGTCCTTTCTCAGGCTCCACGCAGCGCTGGTACACACCAGTGACACTGCGCATTACAAGTTCTCTGTCGACAATAGTGTATGCTGCTGCCCGACGTTGCATTTGTCGGGCCGATATCTCATCAGTCGGCAGCTCTTTGTTCACCAGAAAGTTGAGGATGGGCTGCTCCCATGAAGGTGCTGCTATTTCTTCGACTGCCAGAACTGCAATTTGTACGAGGGAGGTTGGGTTGGGAGGCGGCGGGTTGGATTCGGCTGCCGCTTGCTGAGTCAATGAAGTCCCCGGGCCGACTGCTGTAGTCCCCGGGCCGGATTCTGAAGTCCCCGAGCCGGGTGCGACTGCTGCAGTCCCTGAGCCGCCTGCCGAAGTCCCCGCGCCAGCTGCTGGGGTCCTCAAGTCGGATCCGACTGCTTCAGGAGGAGCCGGCAGGAAGATGGAGTCTGATTCTGCGATGGCTTGAGAGACGGTTTGAGGAGGCGTTGCAGGGCGACACCGGCTGGTATTGCTTGCCGGGTAGAGCCAATCCGTGCCAAAGCATCGGCTTGCTCGTTGTCATTTCGTGGCACATGGAGGAACTCGCACCCTACAAAGTATCCACTGAGTTGTTGCACGAGGAAGCGCTAGCTTGCCATATTTGCATCCTTGGCGTCCCAGTCGCCTGACGACTGCTGGACCACCAAGTCGGAATCACCATAGCACAGGATCCGGTGAATGCCGAGTTCCTTGGCAAGCCGGAGCCCGTGTATGAGCGCTTCGTATTCGGCTACGTCGTTGGAGGCGGCAAAGTGAATTTGCAGCACATATCTGAGCTTGTCGCCTTTGGGAGAGGCGAGGGCGATGCCGGTTCCCAAACCGGTATGCATTTTGTAACCATCAAAGTGCATTCGCCAATGGGTGGAGTCCGGTGCTGGCGGTAGATACTGGGTCTCGGTCCAGTCGACGAGGAAGTCGGCAGTGCTTGGGACTTGATGGTGGTGCGAGGTTGATAGAGGATGGTGTAGGAGCCAAATCTATGGCCCATTGGGCCACTCGGCCCGAAGCATCTCGGCTTCCAATGATCTCGGCAAGTGGAGCAGTGCAGACCATAGTGACTGGGTGCTCTTGGAAGTATGGCTTCAGCTTCTTGGCAGCAAAATGCATGCCGTAGCACATTTTCTGATAGTGAGGGTAGTTCTGCTTGGAGGCGGACAACACTTCACTAAGGTAATACACCGGCCTCTGGACTGGTAGTGCTTTGCCTTCTTCCTTGCGCTCCACAACCATGACTGTGCTGACCACCCGGCTGGTGGCGGCGATGTAGAGAAGCATGGGCTCCTTAGCAGTCGGAGCCGCCAGGATAGGCGAAGTGGTCAACATCTTCTTGAGCTGGAGAAAAGCTTCGTCCGCCTTATCATTCCACTCAAAAAAGTGGTCTTCTTCATGAGCTGGTACAGGGGAAGAGCCTTCTCACCCAGCCGACTGATGAAACGGCTGATGGATGCCAAGCAGCCGGTGGATTTTTGCACGTCCAACAGTCGGGTGGGCACCTCCATCCTCTCGATGGCCTTGATCTTCATAGGGTTGCACTCTATGCCGCGCTCTAAGACCAGGAAGCCAAGAAGCTGGCCGGCTGGTACTCCAAAGACGCATTTCTCCAGGTTGAGCTTGATTTGAAATCGGCGCAAGTTTTCAAAGGTTTCCTTGAGATCTTCTCGCAGCGTGCCACGCTTCTCCGTCTTCATCACAACGTCGTCCATGTAGACATCAGTGTTTCTGCCGAGTTGCTTGAGGAGGCGCTTCTGCATGCAACGCTGAAACGTGGCACCGGCATTCCTCAAGCCGAACGTCATGGTCAGGTAGCAGAAGGCTCTGAATGGTGTGATGAAGGCGGTCTTTAGCCTGTCGGCCGGGTTCAACTTGATCTGATGATACCCTGAGTATGCATCCAGAAAACTCAACAGCTCGCATCCAGCTGTGGAGTCTATCACTTGGTCAATTCTTGGCAGGGCAAAGGGATCTTTGGGGCAAGCTTTGTTGAGGCTGGTATAATCGATACACACGCGCCACTGTTTATTCTTGTTTACCACAAGGACTGGGTTGGCTAACCATTCTGGGAAGAACACTTCCATAATGAAGCCGGCTGCTAGAAGTCGGGCTATCTCTTCTCCAACGACCCTTCTCTTCTCTTCTGACAGACGGCGCAAGGGCTGCCAGACTGGCTTGGCATCAGGTCGGACATGTAGCTTGTGTTCGGAGAAATCCGTCGGAACACCCGACATGTCCTTGGGAGACCATGCAAAGATGTCCCGATTCTAATGGAGGAAATCGACGAGCTTGCTTTCGTATTTGCTGTCAAGGTTTGCACCTATGACAGCGTGCCTCTCCGGGTGCTCCGAGTCAAAGGGTATCTTCTTTGTTTCTTTTGCCGTCTTGAACGAGCCCTCAGCTTCCGACTCCTTGGGGTTTGGCGACATTTCCGGCTGCTTGCCTGCCATTGCCACAACCTGGTCAGGGAGCCGCTTCTCTACTGCAATCACGAGGGACTCGGCTAGCCGGCTGCTGTCTGCCGCACAGGCAGAGGACTTCTTGTAGTTTCCGACTATGGTTAGGATTCCCTTGGTACTCGGCATCTTCATCTTGAGGTAAGCATAGTGGGGGACCGCCATGAACTTGGCCAGAGCAGGCAGGCCAAGTAGCACATGGTAGGGGCTTTCAAGGTCCACCACCTCAAACCAGACTGGCTCTCGGTGGAAGTGATCTTCATCTCCGAGAGGACATCTATCTGGATCTTGCCAATTAGCGAGCAGGAAAGGCCAGGAACTATGCCATGGAAAACAGTCCGACTGGGCTGAAGCTGCCTCTTCTTGATTCCCAACTTCTCCATAGTGTCACAGTATAGGATGTTGATGCTGTTGCCGCCATCTATCAGGACTCGGGAGAAGCGAGCAGCCTGCCTCTCTGTTGCAAAGGTGACATCCAAGACCAGAGCATAAGAACTAGGAGAGGGCATCACCTCCGGGTGGTCAGCTCTGCTCCAGCTGATAGGCTTCTCAGACCAATGCATGAACTTGGGGGTCTCTGATGCTACTGCATGTACTTCTTCTAGCCGCTACCGTCTTCTGTGCTTATCGTCGTCCACTCTGGTGAACACGACATAAGCTCCATGCTCTTCAGGATACTCATCTTGTATTGCGTCGACTTGGCGGGCCGCCGGCTGCTGGGGAGGAGGAGGCGGCGGGCCGACAGGTGGAGGCAGGAGTCCATCACCCTTGGCGATTCTGGTGAGCCACTGGCATTTCTGAGTGGTGTGGTTGGATGGCTTTGCGCAACTGTGAAACTTGCAGGGTGCATCGAGAGTCTGTTCGTATGAGAAGGCGGGCAGCCAGTTGGGCTTGCCGCTCTTCTGACGCTTGGGTAGAGGCTGCCCTTCCGGCTGTTGGTCTTCAGCTGTCGCCACCTACCGGCTTGTGGAAGCCGGCTGCGTGGCCCTGTGCTTGTTGTCATTCTGTTGCTGACGCCAGCTGGTGTCACCAGCCGGAGTCCAAGGAGCTTGAGGAGCCACTTCGCCAGATGCGTCGACTTGGATCTCCGCCTTCATGGAGGAGTCGGCTGTGGCGTACTTGTCTGCTATGATCAGCAGTTCGTCGAGGGTCGCCGGCTCGTCGCAGAGGAGTCGGTGCTTGAGGAGGGTGCCCTCTCGGCACCTGGCGGTGAAGTACTCGATGGCTTGCACCTCGTGCACGCCCTCGCAAGAGTTGCACAGCTTGGCCCAACGTGTGAGGTAGTCGCGAGTTGATTCGTTGGGGCCTTGGACGCACAAGGAGAGCTGGTGAGGCTTGGGCGGCCGCTTGTACGTGCTAGTGAAGTTGCGAATGAAAGCTTCAATGAAATCAACCCAACTATTGGTGCTGTGGGGCTTCAGGCTATTTAGCCATGTCCGGGCTGTGCCCTGGAGCATGAGCGGAATGTATTCACGACAACTCGCTTGTTGCCGTACGCTATGCTGACGGTCGTGGAGTAGTCGACCAACCAGTCTTCCGGCTTCACGAAGCCGGTATACTTGGGCGTATCTCTTGCGAGCGTGAACCCTTTGGGGAAGGGCTCATCTCGGATGCGGGGGCCAAAACAAGGCGGACCCAATGCATCTTCTTCTTCTAGCACCAGAGATCGGTTGAGGCGGTCAATCCGATGGTGGGCATCATTCTCTAAGATTCCTTCTCGGCGGCCA
>NC_041391.1:643252206-643326240 GCF_002162155.2 Triticum dicoccoides | reverse complement strand
GGCGGACAGTCGTCCCATTGTTCCACTGCTCTCGGGCGGCCATCTTGGTCGCGCTCGATGGTGATGCGAGTCCGGCTGCGGCTGGCAGCCGGCTCCTTGTCTCTTCTATCGCGGATGCCACCAGTCGGCGTCCGGGATGTCACGCCTTGATCTCAGTGAGGAGGCAGATCAGCGTTCTGCCGGTTGAGCACTTCAGTGCGGCAGTCGGCCTCTTGCTACTCGACAGCCGCATCAATGAGCCGCTGGACGCGCTCAGTCATGAGGCGACGCTCGTCGCCCTCGAGCTCGTCCAGCTCGTCTGCTGCCGCCTGGGCAGCTCGTATATTCTCCGCGGGCATGGCATAGACAGGGCGATCCGCCCCGAACATGCTGGCAATGGCCACGCCGCGCAGCTGGACCGTACCAATGCGGCTAGGCCCACCAGGAGCCGGTGTGCCGCCAACGGCGCGGTCCATCTCACTCTGGTAGGCCTCCGAAAGGCGTCTCATGCTGGCCAGCTTCTTGGCGCTCTCGACGAGATGGACGCGGCGTGCTTCCAGCGTCTCGGCGTCGGCATCTTCTGGGATGGGTGTAGTCAGGTCTTGCAACGCCGCCTCGAGCAGGTCTCGAGCATCGTCCCCGCCCGAGCCCTCACCATGGCTGATGACAAGCAACTATGTGATGATGCTTCCGCCGTTGTGCTCGCGAGGAAGTGGCTCATCATAGGCCACCACGTTGGTGAGGAATGCGTCGAGCGATGCCGTGTCGGAGTCGACAAGTGATACGTCTCCAACGTATCTATAATTTTTTATTGTTCCATGCTATTATATTACCCCTTTTGGATGTTTATGGGCTTTATTTTACACATTTATATCATTTTTGGGACTAACCTACTAACCGGAGGCCCAGCCTGTATTGTTGTTTTTTTGCCTATTTCAGTATTTCGAAGAAAAGGAATATCAAACGGAGTCAAACGGAATGAAACCTTCGGGAGCGTGATTTTTGGAACGAACGTGATCCAGAGGACTTGGAGTGCAAGCAAAGAAGCAGCCGAGGCGGCCACGAGGGTGGAGGGCGCGCCCACCCCTACAGGGCACGCCCCGTGTCTCGTGGGCCCCTCTTGCAGCCACCGACGTACTTCTTCCTCCTATAGATACCCACGTACCCCGAAAACATCCAGGGAGCCAACAAAAAACAATTTCCACTATCGTAACCTTCTGTATCCGCGAGATCCCATCTTGGAGCCTTCGCCGGCGCTCCGCCGGAGGGGGAATCGACCATGGAGGGCTTCTACATCAACACCATAGCCCCTCTGATGAGTTGTGACTAGTTTACCACAGACCTTCGGGTTCGTAGTTATTAGCTAGATGGCTTCTTCTCTCTTTTTGGATCTCAATACCATGTTCTCCCCCTCTATTGTGGAGATCTATTTGATGTAACTCTTTTTGCGGTGTGTTTGTCGAAATCCGATGAATTGTGGGTTTATGATCAAGTTTATCTATGAGAAATATTTGAATCTCCTCTGAATTCTTTTATGTATGATTGAGTTATCTTTGCAAGTCTCTTCGAATTATCAGTTTGGTTTGGCCTACTAGATTGATCTTTCTTGCCATGGGAGAAGTGCTTAGCTTTGGGTTCAATCTTGCGGTGTCCTTACCAAGTGACAATAGGGGTTGCAAGGCACGTATTGTATTGTTGCCATCGAGGATAAAAAGATGGGGTTTATATCATATTGCATGAGTTTATCCCTCTACATCATGTCATGTTTCTTAATGTGTTACTCTGTTCTTATGAACTTAATACTCTAGTTGCATGTTGGATAGCGGTCGATGTGTGGAGTAATAGTAGTAGATGCAGGCAGGAGTCGGTCTACTTGTCACGGACGTGACGCCTATATACATGATCATGCCTAGATAATCTCATAATTATTCGCTTTTCTATCAATTGCTCGACAGTAATTTGTTCACCCACCGTAATACTTATGCTATCTTGAGAGAAGCCACTAGTGAAACCTATGGCCCCCATGTCTATCTTTTATCATATAAGCTTTCAATCTACTTTTATTTGCATCTTTATTTTTCCAATCTATATCATAAAATACTAAAAATATATTTATCTTATCATACTATCTCTATCAGATCTCACTTTTGCAAGTGGCCGTGAAGGGATTGACAACCCCTTTATTGCGTTGGTTGCGAGTTCTTTGTTTGTTTGCGTAGGTGCGTGGGACTTTTGAGGAGCCTCCTACTGGATTGATACCTTGGTTCTAAAAAATTAAGGGAAATACTTACGCTACTATTGCTGCATCACCCTTTCCTCTTCAAGGAAAACCAACCAAGCTCAAGACGTAGCAAGAAGGATTTCTGGCGCCGTTACCGGGGAGGTCTTCGCTCAAGTCAAGACATACCAAGTACCCATCACAAACTCATCTCCCTCGCATTTACATTATTTGCCATTTGCCTCTCGTTTTCATCTCCCCCACTTCACCCTTGCCGTTTTATTCGCCCTCTCTTTCCCAACCTCTCTCTTTTTCGCTTGCCTTTTTCTGTTTGCTCGTGTGTTAGATCGTTTACCTCGTCATAATGGCTAGTCCTCCTATCCTTGTTATTACTCCCAAACATGAAATTCTCAATTTTAAGCAAAGGGAGGGAGAAAATTTAAAATATGCTTGGCATAGAATTTGCAATGCTCAAAATAAATCTACTACGAAGCTTTTTACTTCCGTACTTCTTCGCAATTTTTATGTGGGCATTACTCTTTGGAATAGATGCGTTCTTGATACCGTTACCGGAGGAGATTTCTTGAGTAGCCATACGTTTGATGCTTATAATGCTATGTTAGATTCGTTTGGCCCACCACCTCTTTTGGTTAATGGAACTGTTTTAACTTTAGAACATGTGATGCAACGGCTTGAAATTATTGAAAATAAAGTTGCCACTGTTGAGTTGATTGAAAATTTGGATAAAAATATTCATAATCACATTACCCAATATGGATCTAGGGTTGGAGTTACTTTGAAATTTTTTTAAGGAGAAAGAACCTATAGTTAATGAAAAAATAGATCTAGATTATGCAAGAATCAGTAAACTTGAGGATATTATTACAAACTTAGGGTCGGCGTTTTTTTCCATGAAAAACACTCTAAAACCTCCTACCAAAACTGCCAAATTTATTTATGTTCCTAAAAATAAGGGTGAATCTTCTAGTAAGGGAGACACGGATCTCAAATCAATAAGTGTTCATGCCAATTGTCTCTCTATCATTAAGGAACCTTTTGCTACAAATGAATTTCTTGAATTTTTTCCTAAAGGTTTAGTCATTGCTAAAAAGGGAGAAACCCCTAAAGATTATAAGTGCTCTATTGAGGAATTGAGTGCCAAAGATGGCACTACTTAGATCTATCTTCGCTTTTATGCCTAGCTAGGGGCGTTAAACGATAGCGCTAGTTGGGAGGCAACCCAATTTTATTTGTGTTTTTTGTTTTTGTTTCTGTTTAGTAATAAGTTTTGCATCTACCTTCTGTTTAGATGTGTTTTTATGTTTTAATTAGTGTTTGTGCCAAGTAGAACCTATAGGATAACCTATGATGATAGTTAATTTGATTCTGCTGAAAAACAGAAACTTTGCACGCACAAATTTAGTTTTTTTAAATCACAGAAACATGATTTTGCGTTGATTCATTTTTCTGCTGATAAATAGACAAACTACCAAGGACTTTCTATTTTGGTAGGATTTTTAGAGTTCCAGAAGTTTGTGTTAGTTACAGATTGCTACAGACTGTTCTGTTTTTGACAGATTCTGGTTTTCGTGTGTTGTTTGCTTATTTTGATGCATCTATGGCTAGTATTAAGTGGTATGAACCATAGAGAACTTAAAATACAGTAGGTTTAACACCAATATAAATAAATAATGAGTTCATTACAGTACCTTATGTGGTGGTTTTGTTTTCTTTCACTAACGGAGCTTATGAGATTTCCTCTTGAGTTTTGTGTTGTGAAGTTTTCAAGTTTTGGGTAAAGATTTGATGGACTATGGAATAAGGAGTGGCAAGAGCCTAAGCTTGGGGATTCCCAAGGCACCCCAAGATATTGAAGAATAGCCAAAAGCCTAAGCTTGGGGATGCCCCCGGAAGGCATCCCCTCTTTCGTCTTTGTTCATTGGTAACTTTACTTGGAGCTATATTTTTATTCACCACATGATATGTGTTTTGCTTGGAGTGTCGTGTATGATATTAGTATTTGCTTTTTAGTTTTCCACAATCATCCTTGCTGTACACACCTTTTGGGATAAGCCTACTTGATTGGAATTTATTAGAATACTCTATGTGCTTCACTTATATCTTTTGAGCTAGATAGTTTTTGCTCTAGTGCTTCACTTATATCTTCTAGAGCACGACGGTGGCTTAATTTTGTAGAAATTGCTAGTCTCTCATGCTTCACTTATATTATTTTGAGAGTCTCTTAGAACAGCATGGTATTTGCTATGGTTATAAAATTGGTCGTAGAATGGTAGGCATCCAAGTTGGGTATAATAAAAACTATCATAGGAAGTGAATTGGATGCTATGATCAATTTGATACTTGATAATTGTTTTGAGATATGGAGGTAGTGATATTAAAGTCATGCTAGTTGGGTGATTATGGATTTAAAGAATTCTTGTGTTGAAGTTAGCAAGTCCCGTAGCATGCACGTATGGTTAAAGTTGTGTAACAAATTTGAAACATGACGTGTCCTTGGATTGTGCATCCTTATGAGTGGCGGTCGGGGATGAGCGATGGTCTTTTCCTATCAATCTATCCCTCTAGGAGCATGCGCGTAGTGCTTGGTTTTTGATGACTTCTAAATTTTTGCAATAAGTATATGAGTTCTTTTGACTAATGTTGAGTCCATGGATTATACGCACTTTTACCATTCCATCATTGCTAGCCTCTTCGATACCGTGCATTGCCCTTTCTCACCTTGAGAGTTGGTGCAAACTTCACCGGCTCATCCAAACCCCGTGATATGATACGCTCTATCACACATAAACCTCCTTATATCTTCCTCAAAACAGCCACCATACCTACCTATTATGGCATTTCCATAGCCATACCGAGATATATTTCCATGCAACTTTCCACCTTTCCGTTTATCATCATGACACGCATTAGTCATATTGCCATTGCATGATCATGTAGTTGACATCGTATTTGTGGCAAAGCCACCATGCATAATTTTTCATACATGTCACTCTTGATTCATTGCACCATCCCGGTACACCGCCGGAGGCATTCATATAGAGTCATATCTTGTTCTAGTTTTGAGTTGTAATTCATAAGTTGTAAATCAATAAAAGTATGATGATCATCATTATTAGAGCATTGTCCCAAAGGAAAAATAGGAAGAAGAAAAAAGAAGGGCCAAAAAGAAAAAAAAGAAAAGGCCAAAGAAAAAAAGGAAAAAAGGAAAAAGAAAAAAGGAAAAAAGGAAAAAAAAGAAAATAAATAAAAAGGGGGCAATGTTACTATCTCTTTTTCCACACTTGTGCTTGAAAGTAGAACCATGTCCTTCATATAGCGAGTCTCATTTATTGTGCTTCAAAGTAGCACCATATCCTTCATATAGTGAGTCTCATATGTTGTCACTTTCATATACTAGTGGGAATTTTTCATTATAGAACTTGGCTTGTATATTCCTACGATGGGCTTCCTCAAATGCCCTAGGTCTTCGTGAGCAAGCAAGTTGGATCCACACCCACTAGTTTCTTTTGTTGAGCTTTCATTCATTTATAGCTCTAGTGCATCCGTTGCATGGCAATCCCTACTCCTCATGTTGACATCAATTGATGGGCATCTCCATAGCCTGTTGATTATCCTCGTCAATGTGAGACTTTCTCCTTTTTTGCCTTCTCCACACAATCCCCATCATCATATTCTATTCCACCCATAGTGCTATATCCATGGCTCACACTCATGTATTGCGTGAAAGTTGAAAAAGTTTGAGATTATTTAAGTATGAAACAATTGCTTGGCTTGTCATCGGGGGTGTAGAATTTTGGAACATTTTTGTGTGACGAAAATGAAGCATAGCCTAACTATATGATTTTGTAGGGATGAACTTTCTTTAGCCATGTTATTTTGAGAAGACATGATTGCTTTGATTAGTATGCTTGAAATATTACTATTTCTTTTGTCAATATGAAATTTTATTTTGAATCATTTGGATCTGAACATTCATGCCACAATAAAGAAATTACATTGAGAACTATGCTAGGTAGCATTCCACATCAAAAATTCTGTTTTTATCATTTACCTACTCGAGGACGAGCATGAGTTAAGCTTGGGGATGCTTGATACGTCTCCAACGTATCTATAATTTTTGATTGTTCCATGCTATTATATTACCCCTTTTGGATGTTTATGGGCTTTATTTTACACATTTATATCATTTTTGGGACTAACCTACTAACCAGAGGCCCAACCCGTATTGCTGTTTTTTTGCCTATTTCAGTATTTCGAAGAAAAGGAATATCAAACGGAGTCCAAACGGAATGAAACCTTCGGGAGCGTGATTTTTGGAACGAACGTGATCCAGAGGACTTGGAGTGCAAGCCAAGAAGCAGCCGAGGCGGCCACGAGGGTGGAGGGCGCGCCCCCTGTCTCGTGGGCCCCTCGGGCGGCCACCAACGTACTTCTTCCTCCTATATATACCCACGTACCCCGAAGACATCCAGGGAGCCAATGAAAAACAATTTCCACCGCCGTAACCTTCTGTATCTGCGAGATCCCTTCTTGGAGCCTTCGCTGGCGCTCCGCCAGAGGGGAATCGACCATGGAGGGCTTCTACATCAACACCATAGCCTTTCGATGAGTTGTGAGTAGTTTACCATAGACCTTCGGGTCCATAGTTATTAGCTAGATGGCTTCTTCTCTCTTTTTGGATCTCAATACCATGTTCTCCCCCTCTCTTGTGGAGATCTATTTGATGTAACTCTTTTTGCGGTGTGTTTGTTGAAATCTGATGAATTGTGGGTTTACGATCAAGTTTATCTATGAGAAATATTTGAATCTCCTCTGAATTCTTTTATGTATGATTGAGTTATCTTTACAAGTATCTTTGAATTATCAGTTTGGTTTGGCCTACTAGATTGATCTTTCTTGCCATGGGAGAAGTGCTTAGCTTTGGGTTCAATCTTGTGGTGTCCTTACCCAGTGACAATAGGGGTTGCAAGGCACGTATTGTATTGTTGCCATCGAGGATAAAAAGATGGGGTTTATATCATATTGCATGAGTTTATCCCTCTACATCATGTCATCTTTCTTAATGTGTTACTCTGTTCTTATGAACTTAATACTCTAGATGCATGCTGGATATCGGTCGATGTGTGGAGTAATAGTAGTAGATGCAGGCAGGAGTCGGTCTACTTGTCACGGACGCGATGCCTATATACATGATCATGCCTAGATAATCTCATAATTATTCGCTTTTCTATCAATTGCTCGATAGTAATTTGTTCACCCACCATAATACTTATGCTATCTTGAGAGAAGCCACTAGTGAAACCTATGGCCCCCGGGTCTATCTTTTATAATATAAGCTTTCAATCTACTTTTATTTGCATCTTTACTTTTCCAATCTATATCATAAAATATGAAAAATATATTTATCTTATCATACTATCTCTATCAGATCTCACTTTCGCAAGTGGCCGTGAAGGGATTGACAACCCCTTTATTGCGTTGGTTGCGAGTTCTTTGTTTGTTTGTGTAGGTGCGTGGGACTTTTGAGGAGCCTCCTACTGGATTGATACCTTGGTTCTCAAAAACTGAGGGAAATACTTACGCTACTATTGCCGCATCACCCTTTCCTCTTCAAGGAAAACCAACGCAAGCTCAAGACGTAGCAACAAGCACCAGGTCGGTGGAACCAACCGACTCCAAATCCACAACAGGCTCACTGACGACGTGGAGCTGGTCGAGGAGGCTGACGAGGCGCCTCTCGGGGCCATGTGCGCCCGCATCAGATGCAGGCTCGTTGGAGAGGCGAATCTCGCCAACAAGATCGGCGAGGCAGCTCACCGCGCAGGCGACCTCCGCGCCGTGCAGAGCGTCGGCGCAGACGTCGTCTGGCGTGCCGGGCTGGTTGCGCTCACCAGGAAGGAACAGGGTTCCCGTCGAGAGCAGGTCTCCGGACGACGGTGCACCTCGCCCCACGGTGGGCGCCAAATGTTGATGGTTGGGTGCGACATATGCCAAAGGATGTCTTATCATGGTGGGAGCGAGTAGAACATCGCCGGTGCCCAGAAGCGGGATGAGGCGTAGACATGAACGCCGACGTACTTTACCCAGGTTCGGGGCTCTCCTAGGAGATAACACTCCTAGTCCTGCTTTGCGGGGTCTCCGCATGATTACTAAGGTACTAGTGAATACAATGGTGCTCCTCGTGCTGTATGCTAGAGGTAGGAGAAAGTAGGGCTAGCTCTCCCTTCTCTCTATGTATGAGTCTAATTCTAACAGGTTGGGAACCCTTTGCACGCGTGCCCTGGAGGGTTTATATAGGCCTACCACCCAGGGGTACAATGGTAATCTGGCCGGGTGTAGGACCCGACTGCCATGTGTCTCTGGTCGCCGACTTCTCCGCCGGCTGCTAGGGTCCGCCGCCTGGTGGGCCCCGCCGACTAGTCTGGTACGGAGCCAACAGGCCGCCTCTGCCGCTTGCGGGTCTGGTTGGCGGCTGGTTACTGTAGTCGCAATGCTAATGACACGTGCTTGGTCGGGGAGGGGCGTGGCTACAATCTCGCCGTCTGGGGGAGATCACTGTGGAAACACCGTGTCTCATCCGGTTAATGGCGCACGAACCTCGAGGGAGGAGCAGGCCGCCTGCTAGAGGCCAGCCTCCATTGGGCCCAACTCGTCAGTTTATTCCGCCCTCAGGGCTCTCGCTGCCTGGTAGGGCCCGCCGCCTGGAGGCCGTACTGACAGGCCGTCATGGGAACAGGGCTCCGCTTGACAAGAGTGACGTCAAGGATAGAGTGGCAACAGTGATGTGCCGTGCGGAGATCCCCGCCTATACAGGGCACTGTGGCCACTCCAAGCCCTGGATATGGGGGTGATGGGCTTCACTGTAGCCACATCCTGTCTTGTCTTCTTAATGGGGCGCGCAGACTCTAAGGGTGTCGTGGGCCGCCTGCTAGGAGCTGACCTCCTTGGAGGCCGCCTACTAGGAGTCGGCCCGTCTTGGTGCCGTCTTCTGGTGCTTGGCCGTCTTCTGGCAGCCGGCCGCTTGAGCCAGCCGGCCACCAGAAGGCGGCTCTTTATTCTGGATGCTTCAGGGACGCAGCCGACCCAAATGTCTTGAAATGCTCAGGGACTCGGGTTAGGCTATCCGTGGCCCATTACTCCGACAACTAGCCTCTCTTGTGCCACGCAACTTTCACCGGTACCATAAACCCACCATATACCTTCCTCAAAACCGCCACCATACCTACCTATTGTGGCATTTCCATAGCCATTCCGAGATATATTGCCATGCAACTTTCCACCGTTCCGTCTATTATGACACGCTCCATCATTGTCATATTGCTTTGCATGATCATGTAATTGACATTGTATTTGTGGCAAAGCCACCGTTCATAATTCTTTCATACATGTCACTCTTGATTCATTACACATCCTGGTACACTGCCGAAGGCATCCACATAGAGTCATATTTTGTTCTAAGTATCGAGTTGTAATTCTTGTTTTGTAAGTAAATAAAAGTGTGATGTTCTTCATTATTAGAGCATTGTCCCATGTAAGGAAATGATGATGGAGACTATGATTCCCCCACAAGTCGGGATGAGACTTCGGACGAAAAAAGAGAGGCCAAAAAAATGAGAGAAGGCCCAAAAAACGAGTGAAAAAGAGAGAAGGGGCAATGCTACTATCCTTTAACCATACTTGTGGTTCAAAGTAGCACCATGATCTCCATGATAGAGAGTCTCCTATGGTATCACTTTCATATACTAGTGGGAATTTTTCATTGTAGAACTTGGCTTGTATATTCCAATGATGGGCTTCCTCAAATTGCCCTAGGTCTTCGTGAGCAAGCAAGTTGGATGCACACCCACTTAGTTTCTTTTTGAGCTTTCATAAACTTACAACTCTAGTGCATCTGTTGCATGCCAATCCCTACTCACTCACATTGATATCTATTAATGGGCATCTCCATAGCCCGTTGATACGCCTAGTTGATGTGAGACTATATCCTTCTTTTTGTCTTCTCCACAACCACCGTCTATTCCACCTATAGTGCTATGTCCATGGCTCATGCTCATGTATTGCATAAAATTGAAAAAGTTTGAGAACATCAAAAGTATGAAACAATTGCTTGGCTTGTCATCGGGGTTGTGCATGATTTAAATATTTTGTTTGATGAAGACGGAGTATAGCCAGACTATATGATTTTGTAGGGATAAGCTTTCTTTGGCCATGTTATTTTGAGAAGACATAATTATCTTGTTAATATGCTTGAAGTATTATTGTTTTTATGTCAATATTAAACTTTTTTTTGAATCATTCATGCCACAATAAAGAAAATTACATTGGTAAATATGTTAGGTAGCATTCCACATCAAAAATTCTGTTTTTATCATTTACCTACTCGAAGACGAGCAGGAATTAAGCTTGGGGATGCTTGATACGTCTCCAATGTATCTATAATTTTTTATTGTTCCATGCTATTATATTATCTGTTTTGGATGTTTTATATGCATTAATATGCTATTTTATATTATTTTTGGGACTAACCTATTAACCTAGAGCCCAGTGCCAGTTTCTGTTTTTTTTCCTTGTTTTAGATTTTCGCAGAAAAGGAATATCAAACGGAGTCCAAACGGAATGAAACTTTCGTGATGATTTTTCTTGGACCAGAAGACATCCAAAGAACTTAGAGTGCAAGTCAAAGAAGCCACGAGGCGGCCACAAGGATGGAGGGTGCGCCCAGGGGGTAAGGACGCGCCCCCACCCTTACGGGCCCCTCGTGACTCCACCGACCTATTTCTTCCACCTATATATTCTCAAATATCCCAAAACCTACCAGGAGAGCCATGAAAACACTTTTCCTAACTCTCTCTCTTTGTTTCTCAATACCATGTTCTCCTCGATGTTCTTGGAGATGTATTCGATGTAATACTCTTTTGCGGTGTGTTGCCGAGATCCCATGAATTGTGGATTTATGATCAGCTTATCTATGAATATTATTTGAATCTTCTCTGAATTCTTATATGCATGATTTGATATCTTTGCAAGTCTCTTCGAACTATCGATTTGGTTTGGCCAACTAGATTGGTTTTTCTTGCAATGGGAGAAGTTCTTAGCTTTGTGATCAATCTTGCGGTGCTCGATCCCAGTGACAGAAGGGGAACCGACACATATTGTATTGTTGCCATCGAGGATAACAAGATGGGGTTTTCATCATATTGCTTGAGTCTATCCCGCTACATCATGTCATCTTACTTAATGCGTTACTCTGTTCTTCATGAACATAATATTCTAGATGCAGGCAGGAGTCGGGCGATGTGTGGAGTAATAGTAGTAGATGCAGAATCGTTTCGGTCTACTTGACACGGATGTGATGCCTATATTCATGATCATTGCCTTAGATATCGTCATAACTTTGTGCTTTTCTATCAATTGCTCGGCAGTAATCTATTCACCCACCGTAATATTTTCTATGTTGAGAGAAGCCTCTAGTGAAACCTATGGCCCCCGGAGTCTATTTTCCATCATATAAGTTTCCGATCTACAATTTTAGTTTCCTATTTACTTCCTTTCCAACCTTTTACTTTCTGTTCCATAAACCAAAAAATACCAAAAATATTACTTTACCGTTTATCCATCTCTATCAGATCTCACTTTGCAAATAACCGTGAAGGGATTGACAACCCCTTTATTACGTTGGGTGCAAGTTGGTGTTTGTTTGTGCAGGTATTTGGTGACTTGTGCGTTGTCTCCTACTAAATTAATACCTTGGTTCTCAAAAGCTGAGGGAAATACTTACTCTACTTTGCCGCATCACCCTTTCCCCTTCAAGGGAAAAACCAACACAAGCTGAAGAAGTAGCAGGCGCGCCCTGCCCCCTTGTGTGCCCCTAATACGTCTCCGTCGTATCTATAATTTTTAATTGTTTCATGCCAATATTATACAACTTTCACATACTTTTGGCAATTTTTTCTATGATTTATTGGACTAACATATTGATCCAGTGCCCAGTGCCAGTTCCTGTTTGTTGCATGTTTTTTGTATCGCAGAAAATCCATATCAAACAAAGTCCAAATGCAATAAAATTTTACGAAGAATTACTTTGAAATATATGTGATTTTCGAGAGTTGGAATCACCGCAAACGGAGGCCCACACAGCCCACAACACACCAGTGCGCGCCAGAGCCCCTGGCGCGTGGTGGTGGGTTGTGCCCTCCTCGAACGTAGGTTGGAGCTCTACTTCGGGTGCAAGGAAGCTTATATCCGGAAAAAAATCGTGTTAAAATCTGAGCGCAATCAGAGTTACGGATCTCCGAGAATTTAAGAAACGGTGAAGGGATAGATCTGGGGAATGCGTAACAGAAGAGAAGAGAGAGGGAGATCCAATCTCGGAGGGGCTCCCGTCCCTCCGCTGCCATGGAGACCATGGACCAGAGGGGGAACTCTCCTCCCATCTAGGGGGAGGCCAAGGAAGAAGAAGAAGGAGGGGGCTCCCCCCTCTCTCCTGGTGGCGCGGACTGTCACCGGGGCAACGATCGGGACGGCGATCTATATCAACAATCTTGCTAACGTCAACACCAACTCTCTCCCCCTCTATGCAATGGTGTAACACCTCTTCTCTCTGCTGTAATCTCTACTTAAACATGGTGCTCAACTCCATATATTGTTTCCCAATGATATTTGGTTATCCTATGATGTTTGAGTAGATTCATTTTGTCCTGTGGGTTAATCGTGATCTTTGGTTGGTATGATTGTATATTTTATTTTGGTGTTGTCCGATGGTGCCCTCTGTTCTCGCGCAAACGTGAGGGGCCCCCGCTGTAGGGTGTTGCAATATGTTCATGGTTCGCTTATGGTGGGTTGTGAGAGTGACAGAAGCTTAAACCCGAGTAAGTGGGGTATGATGTATGGGAGTAAAGAGGACTTGATACTTAATGCTATGGTTGGGTTTCACGACCTTAATGATCTTTAGTAGTTGCGGATTCTTGCTAGGGGTCCAATCATAAGTGCATATGATCCAAGTAGGGAAATTATGTTAGCTCATGCCTCTCCCTCATATAAAATTACAAGAATGATTACCGGTACTTGTTATCGATTGCCTAGGGACAAATAACTTTCTTGTTGACACAAACCCTTTACTTGATCATAACCTTTACTTGATCATAGCCTTTACTTGATGTTCATGAATTGTTCTTGTATGACATGCCGATGCATAGGAAGAGAGTTAGACTTCGTCATTGCATATGTTTCTTTGTGCTCAATACTAAATGCCAAATCATTGCTTATTCAAATTGGCTTTGATATACCTTGGGATTCGGGTGGATCCATTACTTGAGCACTGTATGCCAAGGTTAATGGCTTTAAAGAAAGCGCTGCCAGGGAGACAACCCGGAAGTTTTAGAGAGTCATTTATTTCTGTTGAGTGCTTTTATATAGTTGAAAAATAGAAAAATATAGAGGGGAACCTTAAAACTTCACAAAAAGAAAAGCGAAAGTGAGAGAGATGAGCATTGTGAAAGTGGGGGACGTCCTTGAACTTTGTTCACACTCATGGAAACTTTGTGAATCTTAATTACAGAAACTTTTCAACAAAAATAATTATCCCCTTGTACAATTCCATTGTATTATAAAAATAATGTGCCAAGGTTTGCCTTTAGGATGTTTAAATTGTTTGTTGGTATGTGCAGTGCAGAAATAGAAACTTTGGTTGTAGCACGTGAATTTTCATTTTTTTACTGGAACATCAAACGCTTCTAAAACTTTTTGCACAGTCTTGATACACAAATTGTTTATGTTGTCCTAATTTTTCAGGATTTTTGGAGTACCAGAAGTATGGTAGATGTTCAGATTGCTACAGACTGTCTTGTTTAAGACATATTCTGTTTTTGATGCATTTTTTTGATGAAACTATCGATTCTATCGGTGTATAAGCCATGGAAAAGTTATATTACAGTAGCTACAATGCAAAAACAAAATATGAATTGGTTTGCAACAGTACTTAGAGTAGTGATTTGCTTTATTATACCAATGGATCAACCGAGCTTTCTGTTGAGTTTTGTGTGCATGAAGTGATCAAGGATCGAGGAGGTTTCGACATGAGGAGAAGGAGGAGAGGCAATAGCTCAAGCTTGGGGATGCCCAAGGCACCCCAAGTAAATATTCAAGGAGACTCAAGCGTCTTAGCTTGGGGATGCCCCAGAAGACATCCCATCTTTCTTCAACAAGTATCGGTATGTTTTTGGTTTCGTTTCGTTCGCGTGATATGTGCAAATCTTGGAGCATCTTTTTCTTTTATTTTTCATTTTTATTTTATGCACCATGCTGGTTTGAGATAGTCCATGGTTGATTTATAGAATGCTCATTGCATTAACTTATATCTTTTGATTATGGCTTTATAGAATGCTTCATGTGCTTCACATATATCATTTGAAGTTTGGATTGCCTGTTTCTCTTCACATAGAAAACCGTTGTTTGAAGAATGCTCTTTTGATTCACTTATATTTGTTAGAGCATGGTATTTTGTAGAAAGAATTAAACTCTCATGCTTCACTTATATCTATTTAGAGAGTCAAAAGGGATTGGTCAATTGCATGGTTAGTCATAAAATCCTACATAAAATTATGAATTACTGAATATGATATGTTTGATATCCTGCAATAGTTTTGCGATATAGAGATGATAATATGTGGGAGGTACTAGTAAACGGTTGTGGTTAGCAGGAATATTGGTGTTAAGGTTTGTGATTCCCGAAGCATGCACGTATAGTCTCTCGTTATGCTATGAAGTTGGAGCATGATTTATTATTGATTGTCTTCCTTATGAGTGGCGGTCGGAGAAGAGCGATGGTCTTTTCCTACCAATCTATCCCCCTAGGGGCATGCGTAGTAGTACTTTGCTTCAAGGGCTAATAAACTTTTGCAATAAGTATATGAGTTCTTTATGACTAATGTGAGTCCATGGATTATACACACTCTTACCTTTCCGCAATTTGCTAGCCTCTACGGTACTGTGCATTGCCCTTTCTCACCTCGAGACGTGGTGCAAACTTCGCCGGTGCATCCAAACCCCGTGATATGATACGCTCTATCACACATAAGCCTTATTATATCTTCCTCAAACCAGCCACCATACCTACCTATTATGGCTTTTCCATGGCCATTCCGAGATATATTGCCATGCAACTTCCACCGCTTCCGTTTGATGACTTGAGCATTCATTGTCATATTGCCTTGCATGATCATATAGTTGACATAATATTTGTAGCTCAGCCACCGTTCATCATTTTTCATACATGTTACGCTAGATCGTTGCACATCCTGGTACATGCCAGAGGCATTCATATAGAGTCATACTTTGTCATTGGTATCGAGTTGTAATTTTTTATTTCTTTTGTGTTATAAGTAAATAGAAGTGTGATGATCATCATTATTCATTATTAGAGCATTGCCCCAGTGAGGAAAGGATGATGGAGACTATGATTCCCCCACAAGTCGGGATGAGACTCTGGACAATGAGAGAAAAAAATTAAAAAAGAAAGAAAGAAAAAAAAGAAAAAGAAAAAAAAGAAAGAAAGAATAGAAAGAAAAAAGAAAAAGAAAGAAAAGAAATAAAGATAGAAGGGGGTTGCTAGTTCCACACTTGTGCTTCAAAGTAGCACCATGTTTTTCATATGGAGAGTCTCCTATGTTGTCACTTTCATAAACTAGTGGGAATTTTTCATTATAGGATTAGACGCACACCCACTTAGTTTTCATATTGAGCTTTCATACACTTATATCTCTTAGTGCATTCGTTGCATGGCAATCCCTACTCTTCGCATTGATATCGATTGATGGGCATCTCCATGGCCCGTTGGTTAGCCGCGTCGGTGTGAGACTTTCTTACTTTTTGTATTATCTATATTTACCCCTATCATCATACTCTATTCCACCCATAGTGCTATATCCATGGCTTGCGCTCATGTATCGCGTGAGGGTTGAAAATGCTGAAGCGCGTTAAAAAGTATGAACCAATTGCTCGGCTTGTCATCGGGGTTGTGCATGATAAATACTTTGTGTTAAGAAGACAGAGCATGACAAGACTATATGATTTTGTAGGGATAGCTTTCTTTAGTGTTGATATTTTGAAAGACATGATTGTTTGTTGGGATGCCTGAGTATTGATTTCTTTATGTCAAATTATAGACTATTGCTTTGAATCACTTATGTCTTAATATTCATGACATGACTAGATATATGATCAAGTTTATGCTAGGTAGCATTCCACATCAAAAAATATATTCTTTTTATCATTTACCAGCTCGAGGATGAGCAGGAATTAAACTTGGGGATGCTGATACGTCTTTGTCATATCTATAATTTTTTATTGCTCATGCCAATATTATACAACTTTCACATACTTTTGGCAACTTTTTATATGATTTATTGGACTAACCTATTGATCCAGTGCCCAGTGCTAGTTCTTGTTTGTTGCATGTTTTTTGTATCACAGAAAATCCATATCAAACGAAGTCCAAATGCAATAAAATTTTACGGAGAATTATTTTGGAACATATGTGATTTTTGGGAGTTGGAATCACCGCAAACGGAGGCCCACACATCCCACAAGACACCAGGGCGCGCCAGAGGCCCCTAGCGCGTGGTGGTGGGTTGTGCCCTCCTCGAACGTCAGTTGGAGCTCTACTTTAGGCGCAATGAAGCTTATATCCGAAAAAAATCATGTTAATCTGAGCGCAATCGAAGTTACGGATCTCTGGGAATTTAAGAAACAGTGAAGGGGCAGATCTGGGGAACGTGAGACAGAAGAGAACAGAGAGGGAGATCCAATCTCGGAGGGGCTCCCGCCCCTCCGCTGCCATGGAGACCATGGACCATAGGGGGGACTCTCCTCCCATCTACGGGGAGGCCAAGGAAGAAGAAGAAGGAGGGGGGCTCTCCCCCTCTCTCTCGGTGGCGCCGGAGTGCCGCCCGGGGCAGCGATCGGGACGGTGATCTACATCAACAATCTTGCTACCGTGAACACCAACTCTCTCCCCCTCTATGCAGCGGTGTAACACCTCTTCTCTCTGTTGTAATCTCTACTTAAACATGGTGCTCAACCCCATATATTGTTTCCGAATGATATTTGGTTATCCTATGATGTTTGAGTAGATCCCTTTTGTCCTGTGGGTTAATCGTGATCTTGGTTGGTATGATTGTATATTTTATTTTGGTGTTGCCCTATGGTGCCCTTCGTTCTCGCACAAACGAGAGGGGCCCCGCTGTAGGGTGTTGCAATATGTTCATGGTTCGCTTATGGTGGGTTGCGAGAGTGACAGAAGCTTAAACCCGAGTAAGTGGGGTATGGCGTATGGGGGTAAAGAGGACTTGATACTTAATGCTATGGTTGGGTTTCACGACCTTAATGATCTTTAATAGTTGCGGATGCTTGCTAGGGGTCCAATTATAAGTGCACATGATCCAAGTAGAGAAAGTATGTTAGCTCATGCCTCTCCCTCATATAAAGTTACAAGAATGATTAACGGTACTTGTGATCGATTGCCTAGGGACAAATAACTTTCTTGTTGACACAAACCCTTTTACTAAACACCTAACTTTTATTATCTTGCAAGCTCTCGTAGTTTTATTCTTGCAAAGTAGTTCTAGCATCACACCTACAAAATAGTTTCATACTTGTTCTAGGTAAAGCAAACGTCAAGTGTGCGTAGAGTTGTATCGGTGGTTGTCGGTGTCAAAACCGGCGGATCTTGGGTAGGGGGTCCCGAACTATGCGTCTAGGCGGATGGTAACAGGAGACAAGGGACACGATGTTTTTACCCAGGTTCGGGCCCTCTCGGTGGAGGTAAAACCCTACTCCTACTTGATTAATATTGATGATATGGGTAGTACAAGAGTAGATCTACCACGAGATCAAGGAGGCTAAACCCTAGAAGCTAGCCTATGGTATGATTGTTGTTCGTCCTACGGACTAAAACCCTCCGGTTTATATAGACACTGGAAGGGCTAGGGTTACACAGAGTCGGCTACAATGGTAGGAGATCTACATATCCGTATCGCCAAGCTTGCCTTCCACGCCAAGGAAAGTCCCATCCGGACACGGGACGAAGTCTTCAATCTTGTATCTTCATAGTCTTGGAGTCCGGCCAAAGATGATAGTTCGGCTATCCGGACACCCCCTAGTCCAGGACTCCCTCAGTAGCCCCTGAACCAGGCTTCAATGACGACAAGTCCGGCGTGCATATTGTCTTCGGCATTGCAAGGCGGGTTCCTCCTCCGAGTAATTCATAGAAGGTTTTGAACACCAGGATAGTGTCCGGCTCTGCAAAATAAGTTCCACATACCACCATAGAGAGAATAATATTTACACAAGTTCAATCTGCCGACGTATCTCGTGGCATGACGTCATACCACGACCAAGCCTTTATTCTAATTGTTTTTACTATTCCGCCTCAGCGCGTCTAGCGAAGCGGTTTCCTTGGCGTGTCTTGTCAAAGCAGAGATCGTGTCCCCTTATTCTGGGATTCTCATTAATATGGGCGTGGGTAACCCAATCGCGCCCGTTGGCGCGCCCCCTCCATCGAAGGCGAGTCCCAAACGGTCACGGGGACGGCTCTTGGTATTCAACCCCTTTATAATGAGACCAAGGCCTGTTCCTTTTCTTCAATCTCAATCGAATCCGCCCCTCACCTCAAGTTCCAACACCCAAGGCTCCAGATTCAGGCGCTTCGGACCTTCGACAATGTCCGGCTCCAACTTACAAGGCCGGTGGATGCCTTCTTCCGTCACGGAAGAAGATGTGCTAAAGCTGAGAGACACCAGGTATCTAACCAGCAAAATTTCGCATAGGCTGCCTGCCCAAGGGCAAGTCATTCCTACTCCCGAGCCTGGTGAGAGCGTGGTGTTCATGTCTCACTTCCGTCGGGGTCTAGGCTTCCCGACGGACCCCTTTGTGAGGGGGCTCATGTTTTATTATGGGCTGGAATTCCATGACTTGGATCCGGAGTCCATCCTCCACATCTCATCGTTCATTGTTGTATGCGAAGCCTTCCTCCACACTACCCCTCACTTCAGATTGTGGCTCAAGACCTTCAATGTGGAGCCGAAGATGATCGAGGGGCGGCAGGCAGAGTGCGGAGGGGCAGTTATAAGCAAGAGGGCTGACGCTCCATGGCCCGAGGGCTTTTTTCAAGAGGAGCTTGGTTTGTGGCAACAAGAGTGGTTCTACATCACCGCTCCCAGGGGCACCAGATGGTCAGCGCCGCCTGCCTTTCGCTCGGGCCCTCCACAACGGCTGGCGTCGTGGGTCAACAAAGGCCTTGACTGGGGGCTGTCCAAGGACGTACCACTGTTGCAGGGCCTTATTCGAGACCTCCAAGAGAGGGAGATCAATCTGGTTGTAGTGGCGCAGGTCATGCTGATTTGGCACCTTCTGCCCTGCAAACGTCGCCCCTCCGCCTATGGGAATTCAATCCGGAGGGACCGCGAGCTCTCCAACACTTTTTGGGTGTGACGCCCGTGGAGATGTATAAACTGTTCTTCGGATCACAAGAGATGTGTTTGGACTTGACCGAGGACGCAGGTCTGAGCTGCAATCGCCCGGATACTCAAGTAAGTAGTCATGTGCCCGGACATGCTATCCGTACATTTATCACAAACTTGCCCTTTAAAGAGTTGTCCCTTGAACAGGAATGGATAGCAAAAGCATAACTAATAAGGTGTCCGACCCCCCTCCCTGAGACCACGCCGAATCCTGTGTTAGCCAAGATGCTGGAGGCTGCGCCCTCGGAAGAGGGCGAAGGGGGGAACAGGAAAGCTACCGCCTCCGCTAAGGAGGTTCTCAAGAAAGGGGGGATCAAGAATCCCTCCCTCCAGGGGGAGAAGAGGACCGCTTCTGAAGATCCGGAGGCCAAGGCCTCCAAGCGGGGGAAGAAATCTTCACCAGAGGGTCCTGCACCGGGAGGAGCCCCGGCCGCACTATTTCCCCAAGGAAATCAGCCCTCTAGCGAGCCATAAGTAGAAAGGGGAGTTTTGTAATAAAGGATATCCCTGTTTTTATTTCTGAAGATAAACGAAGTTATTACCTTGTAGTTTGGATCTCAGCCCTTCTCAGCAGAGCTTGTCTTCGGGGGATCTTCGTCCGAAGATGATGGAGAGCAAAACGCCTCCATCTGCCGCACCGTCAGGCGGGGCGGACGACCCTGAGGTGTCGTCGTGGAGGGTTTCCCCAAGTCCGGTGGGGCCAGAAGGTTCAGCACCAACTGGTGTACAGTCGGAGGAGCTAAAGGATCTGCTTGGGCGAGCGTCTATCTCAGAAGATCACCGTACGTTAATGGGTACGGTGATTGAAAGGATTTCATCCGCTGAGAGCGGGTTGCATGAGGCCGTCAGAAGTTTACTGACGGGGTTTGAGGTACGCAAAAATGATATACCTTCTGACAGTTTTGCATATAGAATGCGTCCTGTATAGATAGTAGCCCCTGAGACTCGGTACGTTGTCAGAAGCGACAGCGTGCCGAGGATCATAATCTCAGTTGTAAGATGTCGGCCTTCCAATATAGGTGGCGGAGCGTTCAGTGTCCAGCCGGACTGATAGATTTGCCGAACTGAAGCGGCAACTTGACGTTGCGGATGCGGACATCGCGCTGGTCAATAAGCGACTTGACGAGTCACAAGGTATGTGGCTTCTCCACGGACACCTGGTAAGGGAGCTTGACGCCCATGCCTTACAACATGTATGCTTAATGCAGATGGTGCCACTGCTATGGAGGACCTTTGGGTAGAGCTCGCCCGAGCCAAGGAGCAAGCCAGAAAAAGTAATGCGGCTGCCTTGAAGGCGGCCGAAGAGCTAAAAGCCGAACAGGCTGCTCACTGCCGGAGCAGGGAGGAAATGGCCGAAATGGCCATGAAGCTGAAGGATGCTATCGACCGCTGCGAGTTTCTTGAAAGAGAACGCCGAGCAGAGCAAGAGGTCGTGAAGAAGGCCACCGTCGAAGCCAAGGATGCCCGCTCCGCGATGAGAGCTATGAAGGAGGAGCTACGTCAAGCCGGGGATATTGCGGCTGGAAAGCCCTTTCTGCTGCGGAGGAAGTTCACGGATCCGAAGTATGCTCAGTTGGGCCAACTGTGGGGTGCGAAGGATGCTTAGCTGAATTTGGTGGCGAGTGCCGCAGACGCGATCGCACACTTCCGAGGCCAAAAGGATCACGAAATGGAAGAGCTTTTTTGGTCGCAGTTCCATAGTCCAGAGCGTCCACTTCCATTAACCGATCGGTTAGCCGAATGGGCTGAGCTGAATAGGTTGTCCGGACTTGCCATGAAGGACGTCATGACTCATTTGTGGCCAAAAAGGCCCGAGCCGAAGAGTTACTTTGGCTTGGTGCAGCAGTTCCTTGATGCGGTGCCGCATATCGATGCAATCAAACAGTCGGCATGCATAGAGGGTGCACGGATGGCTCTCGCCCGTGTCAAAACATGCTGGGCAGAGATAAAGGCCACCGACGTTGCATCCCAGGATTCGGACAGAAGCCGATTACCTGCCGAGCACTATTTTGAGGAAGTCCTGCAGGGCGCTCGTTTAATAGAGACGCAGTGCTCGAAAAATGTTATGTTCAAATGACATGTATGATTTGTGAAACCATGTTTCAAATATAATATAAGGGCTTTTTATACTTGTGCGTTCAAGTGTTAAAATACCTCCTGTGCGGCCGTTAATATATATGTGTGTATAACCTGAAAGATGGCAGTCTTCGGCTTCAGCCCCCACGCACATAGTGCAGGGGTGTTTGCAAAAAAAGCACGTTTTCACACTTAATCCAATGTCTTGGTCCTGTGAAGGAGGTGGTAGCATAGCAAACTAGGCAACCGGACTATAATGCTTTATCACTTTCACTTAGCCATAGGAGTTCGATGGCGGGGCTACTATATAGCCCCTAGGGGCACCGCGCTCTCCGAATTTCGGGGCGCGTATGTGCCTGACCGGGAAATGGTCTTTCGTTAAAGCGGAGGAATTCTAAACATTCCGGTGGTCGATCGAGTGGTTGACCAGTCTCTCGCTATATCATGACAATCAGTTTTCGGCTTTCTCCACTGAGGTGCTCACCTGGACGAACCGGGGCAAAATCGCAGTAGTTCTCCTGGTGCCGCGTTAGCTGATAGAGCGGAACGTAAGGCAGCAAAACACAGGAGCCGGGAAAACCCAACATTTGACCAAAGACATGATTCAGAGCTGATGCATATAAGGCCTAACTCGAGACGCCGAACACTCCCTAAGGTATTCGGTCTTTATGAAAACGGGCAGAACAATGCCCTAAGCCCCTAGTGTCCAGGTACGCGCAAAAATTTCTGACGCGGCCGATGCCAAAACGCCAGCCTCCTCCTCGGTTATAGTGAGAAACCGGGGGATGTGTATCAACAAGAGACAATAAGAAAGGTTTACGCAGGGTCTTAATCTGAAAAGAATCCTTGGAACGGGTCCCTACTGCACGTCTGCGCCTATGTCTCCGTTGTGCCATATCCTGGACGGGTGTAGCATGGTGTTCATCTGTAAAAGAGAAGAACTTAGTTGAAAAAAAGGATCGTGCGAAAAATGTATAAACAGAGTATAATTCGAAGAATGAATAAAATTGAGCTTTATTGTCTCTTATTGTTCATGCGTGCAGCCCCTTGTAAGGGGGTACGCGGCTAGTAAGCCCCTTGTTTATTTATGCCGGACTCGCCTAACCGTGTCCGGGATCTGAATGACCTGTTTAGGTGCTTTGATCAGCAAAGCCGGATTAATGTGTGGCTGTCAAGGCAGTCTCACTTTCTTCCATATTCAAGGAACACTCGAGGTTTCCCTTTAATGAGATGATGCCGCGTGGACCGGGCATTTTAAGTGTAAGAGATGCATAATGCGGTATTGCGTTAAAGCGGGCAAAAGCTTCGCGTCCTAATAGTGCTTGATAGCTACTTTTAAATGGGGCGATGTGGAAGACTAACTTTTCGTGACGGAAGTTGTCGGGTGAGCCGAACACAACTTCTAGTGGTAGAGAGCCCGTACAATGGGCATATGGGCCTGGCATCACTCCTCTAAAGGAAGTGTTGCTATGGCGTATTTTTTTGGGTCTATCCCCATTCTACGGATTGTATCCTGATATAGCAGGTTTAGATCACAGCCGCCGTCCATTAGGACTTGTGTAAATTGTAGTCCGTCGATTATAGGATCTAATATCAGAGCAGTCCATCCTGCATTCCGGATACTTCCGGAGTAATCCTGATGGTCGAAAGTGATTGGTTTTGACATCCAGTGTCGGGACTCCGCTGGGGTGAGCCATGCGGCGCGTACTTTAATGGGCGCCGCTCTATTTTTGCCTGTTTGTCACTTGAAGTGAGTTTACTGTTTTGACCTGTTGTGAGAAATTCCTTTGTTTTTCGGTGCTCTGCTTGTGGAGTTCGTCATCATCCTCGCTTGGTGTGTCGAGCCCCTTGTGTTCGGCATTAAGTCGGCCGGACTGTTTGAAGACCCAACAATCTCTGTGGGTGTGGTTTGCAGGCTTCCCGGAGGTACTGTGGATTTGGCATATCTTGTCCAAGATTTTGTTTAGGTTGGATAGCTCGTCGCTGTTGTCCTTGAGAGGCAGTGTTTTGTTGTTCTGCCGAGAGCTTTTGAATCCGACATTGACTGCCGTGCTCTTTGGGCCATTTCCCTTAGTCCGGCGCTGGTCCTTGCTGCGTCGTGGTTTCCCATTTCCATCCCTGACCTCAGATGTACTTGGGTCGCTGGTGCTGCATCTTGCCAGCCAGCTATCCTCTCCCGCGCAAAAGCAGGTCATGAGGCTTGTTAGTGCGGCCATTGTTCTTGGCTTTTCCTGGCCGAGGTGTCTGGCAAGCCATTCGTCTTGGACGTTATGTTTGAGGGCTGCTAAGGCTTCGGCGTCCGGACAGTCGACTATTTGGTTCTTTTTGGTGAGGAACCTATTCCAGAATTTGCGGGCTAACTCTCCGGGATGTTGAGTATGTGACTTAAATCGTTTGCATCCGGAGGGCGGACATAAGTCCCCTGAAAATTTGCCCGAAACGCATCCTCGAGCTCTTCCCAACTTCCAATGGTATTTTCTGGGAGGCTTTTGAGCCAATGCCGGGCTGGCCCTTTGAGCTTGAGGGGTAAGTATTTTATGGCGTGGAGGTCATCTCCTCTAGCCATATGTATATGCAGGATGAAATCCTCAATCCAGACTCCAGGGTCTGTTGTTCCGTCGTATGCCTCTATGTTTACGGGCTTGAATCCCACTGGAAATTTATAATCCAGCACCTCATCGGTGAAACATAAGGGGTGTGCGGCGCCCCTGTATTTGGGTGTGCCGTGATGTTCGAATACTCGACGTGTTGTATTGCTTTCTGGAGCTTGCTTTCTTGGCCCATAGATGGACCTGACCGGGCCATCCTTTTTGTGAGGATACTTATGTTGATCACGTGCTGGCTTGTGTGCGGCGCCGCTTGCCGCTCTTTGTTTGTCATGTGGTCGTCTATCCGACCGGGCGGCCTCTTTGTTATTTGATTGTGGGGGCTCTACGGCCTCCTCGTCAAATTCGGGCAGTAGTTTGCGCTTCGGGTAGCTTTTTGCTTGGCGACTATCGACGTATTTGTCTGCGGTCTTGAGTACTTTGCTCCATCACATTCTGAGTACGTCTTCCGCTGTTTTGAGCTTCCGCTTCTGCTTCTTCAGACTTCGTGCAGTGGCGACGAGCCTTTTGTGGAGGTTCTTCTGCTCCAACGATGTGTCCGGCGTGAGATCATCCGGACTGTTGTTTTCGCCGGGGACGGATTGCTTATCCAATTCATCCTGTTTGGATGGTTGCTCGGGGTCATGTTTGTTGTCCACCGGTTCGCCCTGCCCTATGGCTGGGTCTGTATGGGTGCTGTCGTTGTCGAGGCGGGACTTTGAGCGGCGCTTACGTCGCCGTTTTGACTATTTTTCGAGGGAATTATCCTCCGTAGCGCCCCATTGTTCCTCGTTATTGCTTCCTTTAGGTGTATCCACCATATATACATCGTGAGTTGAGGTGGCCTTCCAGTGCCCTGTAGGCGCTGGTTCTTGGTCGTCTCCGGCATCGTCGTCCATACCGTCGATGTCTTCGGAGTCGAAGTCTAGCATATCGGTTAAGTCATCGACAGTGGCTACAAAGTGGGTGGTGGGTGGGCGTTGAATTTCTTCGTCGTCCGCATCCCAACCTTCCTGAACATAGTCCGGCCAGGGCTCTCCTGATAGAGAGAGAGACTTCAGTGAATTCAGGATGTCGCCAAAAGGCGAGTGCTGAAAGATGTCCGCGGTGGTGAACTCCATGATCGGCGCCCGATCGGGTTCGATTGGCAGGGGCGCGGGAGGTTCAGGGTCCAGAAAGGAGTCCGGCACCTTGGAGTCACGAGCTTTACAAGGGACAGGGTTGGTATTCAGCTCTATCGCCGTAGAGGTAGCAGCCCCCGAGGCGGTGTCCAGCCACCCATCCTCGATCGATGCAGTCGGCTCCGAGCTAAGGGTCGGAGAGGACTCTTGTGCGGCATCCAGGGCACTGTCCGGCAGCAAAGCTAAATCAGGCCCATCGTGATAGTGCGGGCGCTAGGCCGTGGCTCGAATCCGTCGAAGATCAAGTCTCCGCGGATGTCAGCCGTATAGTTCAAACTTCCAAATCTGACCTGACGGCCAGGGGCGTAGCTTTCGATCTGCTCCAGATGGCCAAGTGAATTGGCCCGTAGTGTGAAGCCGCCGAATACGAAGATCTATCCGGGGAGAAAAGTCTCACCCTGGACCGTGTTGTTGTTGACGATCGAAGGAGCCATCGGGCCTATAGGTGACGACACAGAGGAACTCTCAATGAAAGCACCAATGTCGGTGTCAAAACCGGCGGATCTCGGGTAGGGGGTCCCGAACTGTGCGTCTAGGCAGATGGTAACAGGAGACAAGGGACACGATGTTTTTACCCAGGTTCGGGCCCTCTCGGTGGAGGTAAAACCCTACTCCTGCTTGATTAATATTGATGATATGGTAGTACAACAGTAGATCTACCACGAGATCAAGGAGGCTAAACCCTAGAAGCTAGCCTATGGTATGATTGTTGTTCGTCCTACAGACTAAAACCCTCCGGTTTATATAGACACCAGAGAGGGCTAGGGTTACACAGAGTCGGTTACAATGGTAGGAGATCTACATATCCGTATCGCCAAGCTTGCCTTCCACGCCAAGGAAAGTCCCATCCGGACACGGGATGAAGTCTTCAATCTTGTATCTTCATAGTCTTGGAGTCTGGCCAAAGATGATAGTTCGGCTATCCGGACACCCCCTAGTCCAGGACTCCCTCAGTGGTCGATAGAACTTGAGGGAATATTTGTTCTGCCTTTAGCTCCTTGCTGGGTTTGACACTCTTATTTATCGAAGAAGGCTACAAACGATCCCCTATACTTGTGGGTTATCAGCCCCCTATTCCTCTGACTGAACGAATTCCAAGCCTATAAATTCAGAAATATTCCAAAAACCCCAGAGCGAGACCCGAAACAATTATTCCGCCGCTGCAAGTCTCTATTCTTAGGCGGCCCTATATGGAGGCCTTTTTTGGTATTCTGTCGGAGGGGGAACTGATCACAGAGGGCCTCTACATAAGCCTTGATGCCTCTTTGATGATGCGTGAGTAATTCCCCACAGGATCAGCGGGTCCATAGTAGTATCTAGATGGCTCTCTATCTCTCTCTCATCTTCAATACAATGTTCTCTTCGGAGATCATTCATTGTAACCTTTATGTGGTGCGTTTGTTAGGATCCGATGAATTGTGGGTTTATGATCAGATTATGCGCTGAAAGTAATCAAGTCTTTTCTGAACTTTATTATGTGTGATTGTTATAGCTATGTAATGCCTTCCGATCTATGAGTTTTCTTTGCCCAAATTGATGAGTAGATCTTCAGTGGAAGTGGTGCATAGTAGTGGTTCAATCTTGTGGTGTCTTCACCCAGTGATAGAAAGGGTAGCGAGGCACATATTTGTAATGTTGCTACTAAGGGTAAAATGATGTGGCTCGATCATATTGGCCGGTCTTACTTTGTCTACATTATGTCATCATGCTCTGAGCATTACTCTGTTCATTATGAACTTAATACCATAAGATGCATGATCGATAGCGGTCGAGGGGTGGAGTAATAGTAGTAGATGTAGAATCATTTCGGTCTACTTGTCACGGACGTAATGACTACGTATTGATCATGCGATGAATAACATCATAACTATGTGTATTTCGATCGATTACCCAACAGTATTTTGTGTAGCCACCATTGTTACGCTTATGAGAGAGATGCCTCTAGTGAAAACTATGGCCCCCGGGTCTATTCACATTATATAATAAAACCCTAAATAGCTTGCTGCAATTATTTATATTTTATTTTGTTTTGCAATTTACCTATCTACCATTACCAGAATTAATACTTGCAATTAACTAATTCAAGGGAATTGACAAACCTCTTGCCCGCATTGGTGCAAATATTTGTTTTGTGTGTGTGCATGTACTGTTTATCTTTGTTTGCATGAATCTCCTACTGGTTCGATAAACCTAGTACTAGTGCAGAGACGTCATATACAAATGGTTTTTACCCCCTTTCCGTTACAAAAGTTTTAAACCATCGTCTTGCCTGTGTGTGCGATAGAGAGGAGGGGGGATCCATCCCACACGGCCCAAAAACCGTCAGTGATAGTTTGTCTGGTCACACATGCGGGGCAAAAAGATCTCGTGTGCGAGCCATCACAAACAATTATATGGGTCCAGTTGTGTGAGGTGTTCCTAGCATCCCAGAGAGTGAATCTCAAACAAAGGTTTCCATTTGTATGTACATCACACACGATTTTCCACATCACATCGTCTGTGATAGTGTTGTCATCACAGACGATATTTATAATTTCATCGTTTGCGTTCTTGAATGCATCACGGACGGTGCCTAGAAAAAACTGTATGGCATATGTTGTCCATTACACACACTTTTTCTATAAAACGTTTATGCAAGGTGGCCTAACGCAAACAGTTGTCCGGAGAAAGTCACGTGTGATTATTAATTAATCCAACACGCCTACTTTCAAGATACTGTGTGGGTTGTCTGAGGTCATCGCCCACGGTGTTGTCTTAGTAGCCGTCTGCAATTGAAAAACTCAATAAACAAGCTAATTGGCCTATTATTTTTAATTCATTTAGTAATCAAATTGACATTTCATATCAAACACACAATACATTTTATTTTCGTATTACGACAACCAAGATTTCATAATGGAAATATATTAGAGTACAACATTATATAGCTTCAACACTTAGTTACACTATATATGCATATAGCTAGCTACCCCATTACATAACAACACCAAGTTTCACATGCAACATCTAAAACCTTTGGAAATTAGCATCATAGATGGTAGATAGACAGATGAATCTTATCTGGGAAAGCTGCTAAAGCAGAAGGTAAATATTGAGCTTTCAATGATGTTGAAGGTCCTTACAACTTTAGGCCAGTGCCTGTGGATGATTGACTGCCTATCCTTCTTCCTTTTGAGGAAGACTTCAGTATTGTACCGTGGGTATTGTATGAATACCTTCCTCGCCTCTTGACCATACAGGTGGTTTGTGATGTAATCATCGGTGAACTGCTTTGGAAAGGCCTGAAAACAAAGATATGCATAAATATCTTCTCTAAATCTTGAAATGGCACAAAGGAAAAAAAAAAGGTATAAGAGTTAGTACCATCCTGTAGTTGACTGATGTCTTTTTCATTGTGTAGACAAAGATCTTGTTGTTTTTCGTTGCTAGTTTCTTTATCCTAACAAACTTTTTGAGTTTCTTGACTTGAATAATGTTCATGGACATCTCATTACCCCATATGCAAAATGGGTCGAACAGTGGGTCTAAACCTCTGACAGCAGGACCTACATGTGCATGACCAAATTGTTAAAAACCAAATATTAGAACGATTCTTGCAATTGCACAATAATATGCTATTAGCCAAAGGACCATGCATGTGCAAACCTCGATGGTAAACTGATACATCCATTTTGCATCATGTTTTACTACTATTATTTATATTGTTTTTGGTCATTATTAGACGTTATGATGTAACTCTAATGCCTTTTCTCTGTTAATTTGCAAGATTCACATGCACAGAGAGATTATCGACCAACTTTTTTAGGGGATTCAACCAAACCAGGTGGAAGCAAGTGAGTGAATTTTCACTTTTCGTGTGACCGATCCAAGGTTAATTGGGCCGACCCAGTAGTGTGTCCCTTTGAGCACCAGTATCATAAACCATCGCTGAGAGTGCTGATCAGGAGATCCCCTCCACAAGCTACACAACCTCTTCAACTCATTTTCATGGGCTCGGCCCAAAGAAGCTCCCTTGCCCCCGGCCCAAAAAAGCTCCCTTGCCCCCCTATATCTGCGGCCCCTTGCCTCACGCCCACACCCAACCACTCTATTTCTCTCTTACTGCAACCGACAAACTAGAGGGGCCAAGGCCACCAAGGCAATGGTGATCACGGCTGCCGCGCTTGAACGTGGTGCCACGCTCCACATCGCCGTACCTCTATGCTTCCACCCCACTCTGTGACGCCTTCCTGCTCCACGCCACCGTCCTGGTACTTGTCGTTCCTTCGCTCTGTCGCGCGGCCCCATTCCATGCTGCCGCTCCTCCCCACGACACTCGCCTCCTAGTATCCAAGCGTTTTGGGCGTCCGAGGGATTGCTACCACATTAGTGGGCCACCGGATACAAACGAGATATTTCCCAATCTCTCTCATGCCAAAGTTTCAGAGTTCCGTCCTGTTCTGTAGACGAATGCCACTGGTGTGGGTGTGTTCGACGTCGTCGGTGTGGGTTGGTTAGACATGGGATGTGCCTGTTATGGTTTTGGACTATTGGTTTACGTGATTAAGGTTTCATGTTGGTTTGCCTTGTTAGTACGACCAGTCGTAAGCATGCCCTCGCTTTCTCCTATGAGGATTTCATCCGTTCAAGTTGGTTTGGCATTATAGGGGCAGGGTGGCTAGTCTCGCGAGACAACGGATACCACTCTCGCTTACTGCGATTAGGGAGGTTTGCCTCTAGATGAAGATGGCATTCGATTATTACCGGAGGTGGTTGCGTTGACATCATATCTGAATTTTCTTAGGATATGCTCATTGTTTCTTCCAACTTGATTGTGTTGTCAGAGACGACCCAAACTAATTTGGGACTCGGGGCAAAATAAATAAATAGTTTTATAACAAAAATTTATACTTATTTAATGTTATTTTATGTCATACTAAAATTTACGGACTTTGATTTTTAATTTTTAGCCGGTATAGTCAACCACATAATTTAGTTTGTATAATTAGTCATTGTTATTTATTATCAGTATTAGTGTATTTCACCGATCCTTTTATTTAAGCTAAATTTAAATTAAGTGGTGTAACAAAAATTATCTTTGAACAATATTTTGCGACAATTCCATAAATTATATACATACACACATATTTGTATGTATGTGCAGAAGTTGTGTATATGTTAGTTTCCCTAAAATATCATGTTAAAGGTTTCTAAACAGTAAGGTCTAACTAATATCTTGATAATGACTGTTAGTATATTATTAGATGAACATACAAATAGTGATTGTAGAGTTTAAATTGCACCATTTGCAAATGTGTTGTAAGTTAGAATCGGTAATAAGTTCAACATACCATGATATTGAAATAACATCAATCACCAATGAATGTAAAGATATCTCTGATTCAACAATAAATATATGCAATTTATTTATTTGATATGGTCATCTAGAAGTTCGGTTTCATCTAGTGTATTCAAGAGCTCATGTCAGTTTTTAAAATAAATGTTTTGTATGGATTAAACTAGAAATTTAGTTAACATAAATTTAAGTGCAACCTGCATGACGTCTATCGGAGAGACCACCGGGCTAACTAAGCTTACTGTCGCCGATCAGATTGGTTGTTACTCTAATGTGACGTACATTTTCTCATGCAAAACTAGAATTTATTTTTCACATATACAATATTCTTTTGAACTTGATCATTAATAGTACAGTGGTTACTACTATGTTTAATATTTGGCCCCCTCCTCACTGGGCCTAGGGCGGTCGCCCTCTTTGCCCGGTCTATGGGTGAACCCTGTGTGTTGTACGTGTTTTGACTTTTCATATGGCTATCGAGTCCCAAACTAACCAAATGTGTGGAAAGGTTCCTTGATGCCATTTCTGGATGTACTAAATGCCCACCCAGACTGTAACTACATAAACTTCAATGAATGCTACTATATATTATGTCCATATAGTCATCGTCTCATCATTCTCTGCATTTCAGGTGCACTCCTGCACTACACCCCTAATGCAACATTCAACAACTTATGAGTGTTTTCGAAATCCTTTTCTATCATACTGAATATACCATGTCAGAAAGTACCATTTAATATTTACAGAAAAATGGAAATCATGAACGTTCTAGTGTCAACAGTCGAGAGGGAAATACATTAAACCCATCAACTACTTGTGTATGGGCCCCAATATACGCTAGATATAAGCTTATGTATCTTGGAACTTATTGAATTTTTCACTGCCTTTCAGGAATACTAGATGGGCATGGCGCGCTCTGCCGCACCTGCCTACAGGAGTACCCAACAGGTGATTTTAGGTGCGGGAGCTATATCTCGACCGCAGCGAGGCGGTAGTCTAGAACGTGTTTGGTAGCCTTGTGAGCCGGGCCTGGCTAGCTCAATCCTGGCTCAACGGAGCCTGGGTGTGCCTGGGTGAGGAAAACGGGCAAAAAATGGAGATCTGCACATTGTTTGGTTGCCCGCATCCTGACCTCTCGCATTAGGGGAGCAATTTTGGCATAGCGTTTGGTTGCCTGCATTGACTGGGCTCACGCAACTACACTGTGTTTGGTTGCATGCAACAGTTGTTATCTGCTAACCTCTTCGGCGAGGTGGTGGGGTTACCAGCACACAACAGCTTAAAAAAAATCATATACACACAACATAAGATAGTTGTAAACAATAGCTAGCCACAGTTTAAATAAAGTGCCACACTTAAACATATCAGTTCAAATGCAAAGCATTATGATAAGAAACTAAACTAGTTGGAGCATAGGAAGGGCAGTCCTAGATGTTAACGGCAAAGGCGTCATCATGCTTGCCGTACTTGGTCAGCACTTCAATGTCTTCGTCATTGAAGACGATGACCTTGAGCGTGTCGGGAGTGAGCAGCTTGAACGTCGCCATGTAGCCGTCCTGATCTGATGGACGTCAGTGAGGCGGGCCCAACCCTGATCGAGGGTCACCGTGCCGTCCATCAGCCGGACAGTCACCCTCCACGAGCACGTGGTGTTGATCCTCAACTTGAACTCTTGTTGCACCACCGGGAAGTGCTTGGTGAAGTACATGGGCATCGGGATCCACTCAAGCTGAGGGGCAAGGATGACCTTGCAGAAGTGAGTTGGACCTCCATCCTCATGGTAGTGGCCATAGTTATGCCGCTTGTTGCTAGGGGGCTCCTCCGGCACCACGTCCTCATCCGTGGCTACCTCCTCCGGTGTGGTTGACACAACCTCCATGGGAGGCACCACCACCTTGCCCTTGTTGTCCGTGTCAATCTGCATTATGAAGAGCGTGCATTATGAAGAGCACAAAGTTCCGAGGTTGATCACCATTAAAACCTATTGTCCATAACCCCTTTATTTACACATCCTCATGGTCACTACTTACCCACCATCTCACTCCGTCATCTCTCTGTCTCTCACTCTTCCTCCTACCTGCCGCCACGAACTCTAGCAGCAACTCCAACCCCATTGACAACCCCTTCCCTTGGGGCATTGGATGGAGGGCTTTCTTCCACGGGTGATCGCTCGGTGACTGCACCAAGTTCGAGAACACTATGGAAGTTGATGACCCACAAGTCTAGGGGATCTTCGTAGTCCTTTCGATAAGTAAGAGTGTCGAACCCAATAAGGAGCAGAAGGAAATGACAAGCGGTTTTCAGTAAGGTATTCTCTGCAAGCACTGAAATTATCGGTAACATATAGTTTTATGATAAGGTAATTCGTAACGGGTAACAAGTATAAAAGTAAACAAGGTGCAGCAAGGTGGCCCAATGCTTTTTGTAGCAAAGGACAAGCCTGGACAAACTCTTATATAAAGGAAAGCGCTCCCGAGGATACATGGGAATTATCGTCAAGCCAGTTTTCATCATGCTCATATGATTCACGTTCGTTACTTTGATAATTTGATATGTGGGTGGACCAGTGCTTGGGTACTGCCCTTCCTTGGACAAGCATCCCACTTATGATTAACCCCTCTCACAAGCATCCGCAACTACGAAAGAAGAATTAAGGTAAACCTAACCATAGCATGAAACATATGGATCCAAATCGGCCCCTTACGAAGCAACACATAAACTAGGGTTTAAGCTTCTGTCACTCTAGCAACCCATAATCTACTTATTAATTCCCAATGCCTTCCCCTAGGCCCTAACAATGGTGAAGTGCCATGTAGTCGACGTTCACATAACACCACTAGAGGAAGGACAACATACATCTCATCAAAATATCGAACGGATATCAAATTCACATGACTACTTATAACAAGACTTCTCCCATGTCCTCAGGAACAAACGTAACTACTCACAAATCATATTCATGTTCATAATCAGAGGGGTATTAATGTGCATAAAGGATCTGAACATATAATCTTCCACCGAATAAACCAAGTAGCATCATCTACAAGGAGTAATCAACACTACTAGCAACCCACAGGTACCAATCTGAGGTTTTGAGACAAAGATCGGATACATGAGATGAACTAGGGTTTGAGAGGTGATGGTGCTGGTGAAGATGTTGATGGAGATTGACCCCCTCCCGATGAGAGGATGGATGGTGATGATGATGGTGACAATTTCCCCCTCCCGTAGGGATGTTTTCCCGGCAGAACAGCTCCGCCGGAGCCCTAGATTGGTTCCGCAGAGGTTGTGCCTCGAGACGGCGGCGCTTCATCCTGAAAGCTTCCTTCTTATTTTTTTCAGGGCAAAAGACACCTTATATCAGAAGATGGACATCGGGGGGATTCCAGGTGGCCCATGAGGCAGGGGGCGCGCCCAGGGGCGTAGGGCGCGCCCTCCACCCTCATGGATAGTGGGTGGCCCCCCTCGGGTGCTTTCTTTGCCCAATAATTTTAATATATTCCAAAACTGACTTTTGTGGAGTTTCAGGACTTTTGGAGTTGTGCAGAATAGGTCTCTAATATTTGCTCCTTTTCCAGCCTAGAATTCCAGTTGTCGGCATTCTCCCTCTTCATGTAAACCTTGTAAAATAAAAGAGAAAGGACATAAGTATTGTGACATAATGTGTAATAGCAGCCCATAATGCAATAAATATCGATATAAAAGCATGATGCAAAATGGACGTATCAACTCCCCCAAGATTAGACCTTGTTTATCCTCAAGCGGAAGCCGATATCAAAAAATATGTCCACATGTTTAGATATAGAGGTGTCGATAAAATAAAATACGGACATGAGGGCATCATGATCATTCTTAGAATAGCAACATATATATATATTGTCATATGATTTCTTATGCTGAAGTAACAATCTATTCACAACATAAAGTATGAATCAGAAACTTCACTGAAAACTAACAAACTATAACCTTAGTCATTGAAGCAATTGCAATTTATCATAACATCAGAAAGAGTCAATATAAGAGCTTTTCAGTAAGTCCACATACTCAACTATCATTTAGTCTTTCAAAATTGCTAACGCTCACGCAATACTTATGGGTATGGAGCTTTAATCGGACACAGAGAAAGATAGAGGCTTATAGTTTTGCCTCCCAACCTTTTACCTCAAGTGTAACGTCAACAATAATGCTTTATGCAAACCCATATCCAATTGGATATATATATTAGGATCTTTCCATGCTTGCCAAATGATAAAGTGTAAAAAGGAAATGTGAAGATCACCATGACTCTTGTATAAGGTATAGGACAAAAATAAAAGATAGGCCCTTCGCAGAGGGAAGCAGAGGTTGTCATGTGCTTTTATGGTTGGATGCACAAAATCTTAACGCAAAAGAATGTCACTTTATATTGCCACTTGTGATAGGGACCTTTATTATGCATTCCGTCGCTTTTATTTCTTCCATATCACAAGATCGTATAGAGCTTATTTTCTCCATACTAATAGATCATACATATTTAGAGAGCAATTTTTATTGCTTGCAACAATGACAACTTACTTGAAGGATCTTACTCAATCCATAGGTACATATGGTGGACTCTCATGGCAAGACTGGGTTTAAGGATATTTGGAAGCACAAGTAGTATCTCTACTTGGTGCAAAGAATTTGGCTAGCATGAGGGGGAAAGGCAAGCTCAACATGTTGGATGATCCATGACAATATAGTTTATTTCGTATATAAGAAACATAACCCATTACATTGTCTTCCTTGTCCAACATCAACTTTTTAGCATGTCATATTTTAATGAGTTCTCACAATCATAAAAGATGTCCAAGATAGTATATTTATATGTGAGAACCTCTCTTTCTTTATTACTTCCTATTAATTGCAACGATGACCAAAACTATGTTTGTCAGCACTCAACAATTTTTATTCATCATACTCTTTATATGTGAAGTCATTACTCTCCATAAGATCAATATGATCTCCTTAGTTCTTTTTATTCTTTCTTTTTTCTTTTTCTCTCAAGATCATAGCAAGATAACCAAGCCCTCGACTCAAGACTCATCTTTATTATATATAGCTCACGGACTCGATTACATAGATAAGGATCACACAAAACTCAAAGCTAGATCATACTAAACCTACTAGATCAAGATATAACCAAACGGATAGAACTAAGAAAAACGGTAAAGATAGAAGTGTGATGGTGATACGATACCGGGGCACCTCCCCCGAGCTTGGCAGTTGCCAAGGGGAGTGCCCGTACCCATATATTTATGTCTCTTTCTTTGGATGTGGTGATGATGTGATATTCTTGGCGATGATGCCTCTTAGGATATGATTCTCTTCCTCGAGCTTATTGACTTGCTGCTTGAGATACATTATTTCCTTATGGAGCTTACCCGTGATGGCTAAAGCTCCTTTCACCCATGGATGTTGCAAAGCTGCGGGAGAACAAGTAACACTCTTCTTCATATTTTCATAAGAAAGAAATCTAGCATTGGGAGGGATAACCAAGTTTGGAATTGCTGAGCTTTGAAGTTCCTCCATCATGAATCTGGCTTGGAGACGAGAGGTAACTTCTTGATCTTCCTCCATGGCATCTATCCTTTTCAAGTCGGCCTCCATCTCCTCCTCAGTTGATGGCCCAAAGTGATAGGCATCACTGTTTGCTCCTGGACCCGGTTTCGGATGAGATACCCAACTCTCCCCGACTGACTCTTGAGAAGACATCTTACTCTAATCTGCGGCAGAAACAACTCAAAACAAAAACAGAGGGTTGTGTCGTGGTACGGTGGTTAAAACCTTCAGGAGATTATATAATGAATTTTTACCGACCAAAATAAGTATCATGTAAGAAAATCGAGTTAGGAGGGTACACGAGGTGCCCACGAGGCAGGAGGGCGCGCCCAGGGGGGTAGGGCGCACCCTCCACCCTCGTGGATGCCTCGTGTCCCTTTCGGACTACTTATTATTTTCCTATTTTCTTAAATATTCTAAACGGAGAAAAATTGCTATTTGAACTGTTTTGGAGTCGGTTTACTTACCGTACCACATACTTATTCCTCTTCGGATTCTGAAACGTTTTGGAAAGTGTCCCTTATGTACTCCTCCGGGGTTACATTGTCAATAACATTGGTTTCAACATTTATGGGATTACTTGAGATATAATGTTTGATTCTTTGACTGTTCACCACCTTCAGATTCATGCCTTAGAAGTTGTTGATTTTTATGGCACCGGAACGATAGACCTCCTTGATAACGTAAGGTCCTTCCCATTTAGAGAGGAGTTTTCCTGCAAAAAATCTTAAACGAGAGTTGTATAACAAAACATAATCACCTATATTAAACTCACGCTTTTGTATCCTTTTGTCATGCCATATTTAACTTTTTCTTTAAACAGTTTGGCATTCTCATAGGCCTGGGTTCTCCACTCATCAAGTGAGCTAATGTCAAATAGTCTCTTCTCACCGGTAAGTTTGAAATCATAATTGAGCTCTTTAATGGCCCAATATGCCTTATGTTCTAGTTCGAGAGTTAAGTGGCATCCTTTTCCATAAACCATTTTATACGGAGACATACCCATAGGATATTTATATGCAGTTCTATAGGCCCATAATGCATCATCAAGTTTCTTGGACCAATTCTTTCTAGATCTATTAACAATCTTCTGCAAATTTAATTTAATCTCCCTATTACTCAGTTCTACTTGACCACTAGACTGTGGGTGGTATGGAGATGCAATTCTATGATTAACATCATACTTAGCAAGCATTTTACGAAAAGCACCATGAATAAAATGTGAACCACCATCGTCATTAAGTATCTAGGGACTCCAAACCTTTGAAAAATAACTTCTTTAAGCATCTTAATAGAAGTGTTATGATTGGCACTACTAGTTGTAATAGCTTCTACCCACTTAGTAATGTAATCAACAACAACTAAAATATGTGTATACCCATTAGAGGAAGGAAACGGTCCCATATAATCAAAGCCCCAAACATCAAATGGTTCAATAACAAGTGAATAGTTCATAGGCATTTCTTGACGTCTACTGATATAACCAATTCTTTGACATTCATCACAAGACAAGACAAACTTACGGGCATCTTTGAAAAGAACAGGCCAATAAAAACCGGATTGCAATACCTTAGGTGCAGTTCTGTCTCCAGCGTGGTGTCCTCCATAAGCCTCAGAGTGACACTTGCGTAGGATCTGTTCCTTTAATGTCCTTAGGACACGACATCTTTTCAATAGCATCAACTTTAGCTTTATCAACATCAATACCTCTTTCAGAAATTTTAGGCCCCAAGACAATACCTTCATTAACCATAAAGTGGCACTTCTCCCAATTCAAGACAAGATTAGTTTCTTCACATCTCCGCAAAACTCGATCAAGGTTGCTTAAGCAATCATCAAAAGAAGTTCCATACACGGAGAAATCATCCATGAAAACCTCAACAATATTTTCAGAAAAGTCAAAGAATATAGCAGTCATACATCTTTGATAGGTAGCAGGTGCTTTACATAAACCAAAAGGCATACGTCTATAAGCAAAGGTACCGAAAGGGCAAATAAAAGTGGTCTTTTCCTGAGCCTCTTTTGACACAGGTATTTGAGAGAAACCAGAATAACCGTCTAGAAAGCAAAAATGTGTATGTTTGGATAATCTTTCTAGCATTTGATCAATAAAAGGTAAAGGGTAATGATCCTTTTTAGTAGCTTTATTTAATTTGCGGAAGTCAATTACCATTCTATAACCTGTAACAATTCTTTGTGGGATCAATTCATCTTTATCATTAGGAACAACAGTAATACCTCCCTTCTTAGGGACACAATGAACATGACTTACCCACTGACTATCATCAACAGGATATATTATACCTGCCTCCAGAAGCTTTAGTATTTCTTTTCTTACCACTTATTTCATCTTAGGATTTAACCGTCATTGGTGATCAACAACCGGTTTAGCGTCTTTCTCCAATTTTATTTTGTGCTGGCATAGAGTGGGACTAATGTCCTTAAGATCATCAAGAGTATATGCAATAGCAGCACGGTGCTTCTTCGGAGTTTTCAATAATTTCTCTCCTTCCTGCTCTGAAAGGTTAGCACTAATAATAACAGGATATATCTTCTTTTCATCAAGATAAGCATGTTTAAGAGTATCGGGTAATGGTTTAAGCTCAAACACATGATCGCCCTTGGGTGGAGGAGGATCCCCTAAAATTTCAACAGGCAAGTTGTGTTTCAAAATAGGTCCCTATTTAAAGAATACTTCATCTATTTCCCTTCTTTCATTCATAAACATATCATTTTCATGGTCTAGCAAATATTGTTCTAAAGGATCATTAGGAGGCACGGCAATAGAAGCAAGACCAATAATTTCATCTTTGCTAGGCAATTCTTTATCATGGGGTTGTCTACGGAATTTAGAAAAATTAAAATCATGAGACATATCCCCTAACCCAACAGTAACAATATCCTTTTTGCAGTCTATCTTAGCATTAACAGTGTTCAAGAAGGGTCTACCAAATATAATGGGACAAAAGTCATCTTGCGGGGAACCAAGAACAAGAAAATCAGTAGGATATTTAACTTTCCCGCACAAGACTTCAACATCTCTAACAATCCCAACTGGTGAAATAGTATCTCTATTGGCAAGCTTAATTGTAACATAAATATCTTCTATCTCAGCAGGTTCAATATCATGCATAATTTATTCGTATAAGGAATGAGGTATTGCACTCGCACTAGCACCCATATCACATAAGCCATGATAGCAATGATCTCCTATTTTAACAGAAATAACAGGCATGCCTACAACAGGTCTGTGTTTATTTTTAGTATGGGTCTAGCAATTCTAGCAGCTTCATTACAGAAGTAAATAACATGCCCATCAATATTATCGACCAAGAGATATTTAACCATAGCAATACTAGGTTCAACTTTAATTTGGTCACGGGGTGTAGGTGTTCTAGCATTACTCTTACGTACCACAGTTGAAGCTTTAGCATGATCCTTTATTCTAACAGGGAAAGGTGGTTTCTCAATATAAGCGGTAGGAACAATAGGATCAACATTATAAGTGATAGTCTTTTCTTCAACTTTAATAGGTTCAACTACTTTTACTTCAATGGGAGGATGATATTTAAACCACTTCTCCTTAGGGAGATCAACTGAGTAGCAAATGATTCACAGAAAGAAGCTACTATCTCAGAGTCAAGTCCATATTTAGTGCTAAATTCACGAAAAACATCGGTATCCATAAAAGATTTAACACAATCAAACTTAGGTGTTATACCTGACTCCTTACCTTCGTCGAGTCCCAATCTTCAGAGTTGCGTTTAATTCTTTCCAATAAATCCCATCTGAATTCAATAGTCTTCATCATAAAAGAACCAGTACAAGAAGTATCGAGCATGGAGCGATTACTAAGAGAAAGCAGAGCATAAAATTTTGAATAATAATTTCTCTTGAGAGCTCATGATCGGGGCATGAATATAACATTGACTTAAGCCTCCCCCAAGCTTGAGTGATGCTTTCTCCTTCGTGAGGCCAAAAATTATATATATAATTATGATCACGATGAACTAGATGCATAGAATAAAACTTCTGATGAAATTCCAATTCCAATCGGTTGTAGTTCCATGATCCAATATCATCACATAGCCTAAACCATGTTAATGCCTTTCCCTTCAAAGATAAAGGGAAGACCTACTTCTTGATAACATGCATACCTGCAAGCTTAAATAATCCACAAACTTCATCCACATAGATTAGGTGCATATCGGGATGTAATGTTCCATCTCCTGTAAAAGGATTAGCTAGCAGTTTCTCTATCATACCCGAAGGAATTTCAAAGTAAACATTTTCAGTAGGTTCAGTAGGTTGAGGAGCAACTATTTGCTCTACTAGTCGGGGTGAAGACCACGAACAAACCCCTCAAAGGATTGTTTTCCATAGTAACAAGTGACAGTAAATTTCAGCACACTATATAAATGTTTCCTTACCAAATTCCACTTACCAAAGGCGCTTCACTCCCCTGGAAACGGCGCCAGAAAAGAGTCTTGATGACCCACAAGTATAGGGGATCTATCATAGTCCTTTAGATAAGTAAGAGTGTCGAACCCAACGAGGAGCAGAAGGAAATGACAAGCGGTTTTCAGTAAGGTATTCCCTGCAAGCACTGAAATTATCGGTAACAGATAGTTTTATGATAAGGTAATTCATAATGGGTAACAAGTAATAAAAGTAAACAAGGTGCATCAAGGTGGCCCAATCCTTTTTGTAGCAAAGGACACGCCTGGACAAAATCTTATGTAAAGGAAAGCGCTCCTGAGGACACAAGTGAATTATCGTCAAGCTAGTTTTCATCATGCTCATATGATCCGCGTTCGTTACTTTGATAATTTGATATGTGGGTAGACCAGTGCTTGGGTACTTCCCTTCCTTGGACAAGCATCCCACTTATGATTAACCCCTCTCGCAAGCATCCGCAACTACGAAAGAAGAATTAAGGTAAACCTAACCATAGCATGAAACATATGGATCCAAATCATCCCCTTACGAAGCAACGCATAAACTAGGGTTTAAGCTTCTATCACTCTAGCAAACCATCATCTACTTATTACTCCCCAATGCGTTCCCCTAGGCCCGAACAATGGTGAAGTGTCATGTAGTCAACGTTCACATAACACCACTAGAGGAAAGACAACATACATCTCATCAAAATATCAAACGAATACCAAATTCACATGACTACTTATAAAAGACTTCTCCCATGTCCTCAGGAACAAACGTAACTACTCACAAATCATATTCATGTTCATAATCAGAGGGGTATTAATGTGCATAAAGGATCTGAACATATAATCTTCCACCGAATAAACCAACGAGCATCAACTACAAGGAGTAATCAACACTTCTAGCAACCCATAGATCGGATACAAGAGATGAACTAGGTTTGAGAGGAGATGGTGCTGGTGAAGATGTTGATGGAGATTGACCCCCTCCCGGTGAGAGGATCAATGGTGATGACGATGGTGACGATATCCCCCTCCCGGAGGGATGTTTCCCCGGCAGAATAGCTCCGCCGAAGCCTTAGATTGGTTCCGCCTCGAGACGGCGGCGCTTCGTCCTGAAAGCTTCCTTCTTATTTTTTTCAGGCCCAAAGACATCTTATATCAGAAGATGGACATCGGGGGGCTTCCAGGTGGCCCATGAGGCAGGGGCGCGCCCAGGGGGTAGGGCGCGCCCTCCACCCTCGTGGACAGTGGATGGCCCCCCTATGGTGCTTTCTTCGCCCAATAATTTTAATATATTCCAAAACTGACTTTCGTGGCGTTTCAGGACTTTTGGAGTTGTGCAGAATAGGTCTCTAATATTTGCTCCTTTTCCAGCCCAGAATTCCAGCTGCCAGCATTCTCCCTCTTCATGTAAACCTTGTAAAATAAGAGAGAAAAGACATAAGTATTGTGACATAATGTGTAATAACAGCCCATAATGCAATAAATATCGATATAAAAGCATGATAACAAATGGACATATCAGAAGTCTTCTCCAACTTCACCAGCATGGCATACATGCAGAAAGAGTCAGACCTGGTGGCGAAGAAGGCGACGCCGGAGGAGTAGAAGACGCAGATTTCTAACCCAGCGAAGGGCGGTATGTCAGTCGACATCCTTTGCTGGGCCATGAATCACGCCGACTCCGGCGACACTTGCTACTTCTCGAGCTTGCGTTGGTTTTTCCCTTGAAGAGGAAAGGGTGATGCAGCAAAGTAGAGATAAGTATTTTCCTTAGTTAAGAACCAAGGTATCAATCCAGTAGGAGAAGAACACGCAAATCACCAATACCTGCACAAACAATCAAACACTTGCACCCAATGCGATAAAGGGGTTGTCAATCCCTTCACGACCACTTGCGAAAGTGAGATCTGATAGAGATAGAGAAATAAAACTAAACAAAAGATAAAATATTTTTGGGTTTTTGGTATATAGATCTGAAAATAAAAAATTGCAAAATAGTATATTGGAACTAATATGATGGAAAATAGACTCGAGGGTCATAGGTTTCACTAGAGGCTTCTCTCATGAAGGCAAATAATACGGTGGGTGAACAAATTATTGTCGAGCAATTGATAGAAAAGTGCAAAGTTATGATGATATCCAAGGCAATGATTATGCAATATAGGCATCACGTCCGTGTCAAGTAGACCGACTCCTGCCTGCATCTACTACTATTACTCCACACATCAACCAACTCCTGCCTGCATCTAGAGTATTAAGTTCATAAAGAACAGAGCAATGCTTTAAGTAAGATGACATGATGTAGTTGAATAAACTCAAGCAATATGATGTAAACCCCATCTTTTTATCCTCGATGGCAACAATACAATACGTGTCTCGCTACCCCTACTTTGTCACTGTGTGAGGACACCGCAAGATTGAACCCGAAGCCAAGTACCTCTCCCATTGCAAGAAAAACCAATCTAGTTGGCTAAACCAAATCGAAAATTTGAAGAGAAATACAAAGATACCAAATCTTGCCTATAAGAATTCAGAGAAGTTTCAAATAATATTCATAGATAAGCTGATAATATAATAGCATGGAACAACCCTGATGACAAGCCAAGCAATTTTTTCATACTTTTGATGTTGTCAAACCTTTTCAACTTTCACGCAATATATGAGCGTGAGCCATGGACATAGCACTATAGGTGGAAGAGAATATGGTGGTTGTGGAGAAGACAAAAAAGAAGGAGCAAGGATGTCAGAATCGCGATTTTGAATTGGATCAGAGCTTCAATGGTAGGATCGCAAATCATAGAATCTTCACTACCAGGATTGTAGAAATGCAGATTCTATGAACTAAAGTCGTAAAGTCGTAGAATCGTATAACAGAATCGCAATTTTGACAACCTTGAGAAGCAGATAGTCTCACATCAACTAGGCGTGTCAATGGGCTATGGAGATGCCCATCAATAGATATCAATGTGAGTGAGTAGGGATTGCCATGCAACGGATGCACTAGAGCTATAAGTTTATGAAAGCTCAAAAATAAGCTAAGTGGGTGTGCATCCAACTTGCTTGCTCATGAAGATCTAGGGCAATTTGAGGAAGCCCATCATTGGAATATACAAGCCAAGTTCTATAATGAAAAATTCCCACTAGTATATGAAAGTGACAATAGAGGACACTCTCTATCATGAAGATCATGGTGCTACTTTGAAGCACAAGTGTGGAAAAAGGATAGTGACATTGCTCCTTCTCTCTTTTCTCTCATTTTTTCTTTTTTTGTGTGGGCTTCTTTGGCCTCTTTTATTTTTGCAAAGTTCGGAGACTCATCCGAACTTGTGAGGGAATCATAGCTTCCATCATCCTGTCCTCACATGGGACAATGCTCTAAAAATGATGATCATCACACTTTTATTTACTTACAACTCAAGAATTACAACTCGATACTTAGAACAAAATATGATTCTATATGAATGCCTCCAGTGGTGTACCGGGATGTGCAATGACTCAAGAGAGACATGTATAAAAATGATGAATGGTGGCTTTGCCACAAATACGATGTCAACTACATGATCATGCAAAGCAATATGACAATGATGAAGCTGTCATAATAAACAGAACGGTGGAACTTGCATGGAAATATATCTCGGAATGGCTATGGAAATGCCATAATAGGTAGGTATGGTGGCTGTTTTGAGGAAGGTAATAGGTGGGTGTATGGCACCGGCGGAAGTTGTGCGGTACTAGAGAGGCTAGCAATGGTGGAAGGGTGAGAGTGCGTATAATCCATGGACTCAACATTTGTCATAAAGAACTCACATACTTATTGCAAAAATCTATTAGTCATCGAAACAAAATACTACACGCATGCTCCTAGGGGGATAGATTGGTAGTAAACGACCATCGCTCGTCCGTGACAGCCGTTCATAAGGAAGATATTCAATAAATAAATCATGCTCCGACTTTGTTACATAACGGTTCACCATACGTGCATGCTACGGGAATCACAAACTTTAACACAAGTATTTCTACAATCCACAAGTACTCACTAGCATGACTCTAATATCACCATCTTTATATCTCAAAACAATCATAAGGAAGCAAACTTCTCATAGTATTCAATGCACTTTTATGTGAAAGTTTTTATTATATCCCTCTTGGATGTCTATCATATTAGGACTATATTCATAACCAAAGCAAATTACCATGCTATTTAAAAATACTCTCAAAATAATATAAGTGAAGCAAGAGAGTTCAATAATTTCTATAAAATAAAACCACCACCGTGCTCTAAAAATATATAAGTGAAGCAATAGAGCAAAATTGCCTAGCTCAAAAGATATAAGTGAAGCACATAGAGTATTCTAATAAATCACAATTCATGTGCGTCCCTCTCAAAAGGGTGTACAATAAGGATGACTGTGGCAAACTAAAAAGCAAAGACTCATATCATACAAGTGTTGGGATTCGTAGTAATTTCAAAAATTTTCCTACGCACACGCAAGATCATGTGATGCATAGCAACGAGGGGAGAGTATTGTCTACATACCCAACGCAGACCGACTGCGGAAGCGACGACACGACGTAGAGGAAGTAGTCGTACGTCTTCTTGATCCAACCGATCAAGCACCGAAACTACGGCACCTCCGAGTTCGAGCACACGTTCAGCTCGATGACGATCCCCGGACTCCGGTCCAGCAAAGTGTCGGGGAAGAGTTTTGTCAGCACGACGGCGTGGTGACGATCTTGATGAACTACAGCAGCAGGGCTTCGCCTAAACTCCGCTACAGTATTATCGAGGAATATGGTGGCAGGGGGCACCGCACACGGCTAAGGAATCGATCACGTGGATCAACTTGTGTCAACTTGTGTGTCTTTGGGGTGCCTCTACCTCAGTATATAAAGGAGCCAAGGGGGGAGAGGGGCGCCGGCCAAGGAGGAGGGCGCAGGAGGAGTCCTACTCCTACCGGGAGTAGGACTCCCCCCCCAATCCTATTCCAACTAGGATTCCGAAGGGGGAAAGAGGGAGAGGGGTGGCCGGCCACCTCTCCTAGTCCTAATAGGACTAGGGGAAGGGGGGAGGCGTGCAGCCCCCTTGGGCTGCCCCTTTCTCCTTTCCACTAAGGCCCATGAAGGCCCATATGGCTCCCGGGGGGTTCCGGTAACCTCCCGGTAACCCGGTAAAATCCCGATTTCACCCGGAACACTTCCGATGTCCAAACATAGGCTTCCAATATATCAATCTTTACGTCTCGACCATTTCGAGACTCCTCGTCATGTCCGTGATCACATCCGGGACTCCGAACAACCTTCGGTACATCAAAATGCATAAACTCATAATATAACTGTCATCTTAACCTTAAGCGTGCGGACCCTACGGGTTCGAGAACAATGTAGACATGACCGAGACACGTCTCCGGTCAATAACCAATAGCGGGACCTGGATGCCCATATTGGCTCCTACATATTCTACGAAGATCTTTATCGGTCAGACCGCATAACAACATACGTTGTTCCCTTTGTCATCGGTATGTTACTTGCCTGAGATTCGATCGTCGGTATCCAATACCTAGTTCAATCTCATTACCGGCAAGTCTCTTTACTCGTTCCGTGATACATCATCTCACAACTAACATATTAGTTGTAATGCTTGCAAGGCTTATGTGATGTGTATTACCGAGAGGGCCCAGAGATACCTCTCCGACAATCGGAGTGACAAATCCTAATCTCGAAATACGCCAACTCAACATTGACCATTGGAGACACCTGTAGTACTCCTTTATAATCACCCAGTTACGTTGTGACGTTTGGTAGTACCCAAAGTGTTCCTCCGGTAAATGGGAGTTGCATAATCTCATAGTCATAGGAACATGTATAAGTCATGAAGAAAGCAATAGCAACATACTAAACGATCGGGTGCTAAGCTAATGGAATGGGTCATGTCAATCAGATCATTCTACTAATGATTTGACCTCGTTAATCAAATAACAACTCATTGTTCATGGTTAGGAAACATAACCATCTTTGATTAACGAGCTAGTCAAGTAGAGGCATACTAGTGACACTCTGTTTGTCTATGTATTCACACATGTATTATGTTTCCGGTAAATACAATTCTAGCATGAATAATAAACATTTATGATGATTATGAGGAAATAAATAATAACTTTATTATTGCCTCTAGGGCATATTTCCTTCAGTCTCCCACTTGCACTAGAGTCAATAATCTAGATTACACTGTAATGATTCTAACACCCATGGAGCTTTGGTGCTGATCATGTTTTGCTCGTGGAAGAGGCTTAGTCAACGGGTCTGCAACATTCAGATCCGTATGTATCTTGCAAATCTCTATGTCTCCCACCCGGACTAGATCCCGGATGGAGTTGAAGCGTCTCTTGATGTGTTTGGTCCTTTTGTGAAATCTGGATTCCTTTGCCAAGGCAATTGCACCAGTATTGTCACAAAAGATTTTCATTGGACCCGATGCACTAGGTATGACACCTAGATCGGATATGAACTCCTTCATCCAGACTCCTTCATTTGCTGCTTCCGAAGCAGCTATGTATTCCGCTTCACATGTAGATCCCGCTACGACGCTTTGTTTAGAACTGCACCAACTGACAGCTCCACCGTTTAATGTAAACACGTATCCGGTTTGCGATTTAGAATCGTCCGGATCAGTGTCAAAGCTTGCATCAACGTAACCTTTTATGATGAGCTCTTTGTCACCTCCATATATGAGAAACATATCCTTATGATGAGCTCTTTGTCACCTCCGGTATGTGCTTTGTGAAAGTCCAATTAAGCGTTTTGATCTATCTCTATAGATCTTAATGCCTAATATGTAAGCAGCTTCACCGAGGTCTTTCATTGAAAAACTTTTATTCAAGTATCCCTTTATGTTATCCAGAAATTCTATATCATTTCCAATCAGTAATATGTCATCCACATATAATATCAGAAATGCTACAGAGCTCCCACTCACTTTCTTGTAAATACAGGCTTCTCCGAAAGTCTGTATAAAACCAAATGCTTTGATCACACTATCAAAACGTTTATTCCAACTCTGAGAGGCTTGCACCAGTCCATAAATGGATCGCTGGAGTTTGCACACTTTGTTAGCTTCCTTTGGATCGACAAAACCTTCCGGTTGCATCATATACAACTCTTCTTCCAGAAATCTATTCAGGAATGCAGTTTTGACATCCATCTGCCAAATTTCATAATCAGAAAATGCGGCAATCGCTAACATGATTCAGACGGACTTAAGCATCGCTACGGGTGAGAAGGTCTCATCGTAGTCAATCCCTTGAACTTGCCGAAAACCTTTTGCGACAAGTCAAGCTTTGTAGATAGTAACATTACCATCAGCGTCAGTCTTCTTCTTAAAGATCCATTTATTCTCAATTGCTTGCCGATCATCGGGCAAGTCAACCAAAGTCCATACTTTGTTCTCATACATGGATCCCATCTCAGATTTCATGGCTTCAAGCCACTTTGCGGAATCTGGGCTCACCATCGCTTCTTCATAGTTCGTAGGTTCATCATGATCTAGTAGCATGACTTCCAGAACAGGATTACCGTACCACTCTGGCGCGGATCTTACTCTGGTTGATCTACGAGGTTCAGTAGTATCTTGATCTGAAGTTTCATGATCATTATCATTGGCTTCCTCACTAACTGGTGTAGGTGTCACTGAAACGGTTTTCTGTGATGAACTACTTTCCAGTAAGGGAGCAGGTACAGTTACCTCGTCAAGTTCTACTTTCCTCCCACTCACTTCTTTCGAGAGAAACTCCTTCTCTAGAAATGATCCATTCTTAGCAACGAATGTCTTGCCTTCGGATCTGTGATAGAAGGTGTACCCAACAGTTTCCTTTGGGTATCCTATGAAGACACATTTCTCCGATTTGGGTTCGAGCTTATCAGGTTGAAATTTTTTTCACATAAGCATCGCAGCCCCAAACTTTAAGAAACGACAACTTTGGTTTCTTGCCAAACCACAGTTCATAAGGCGTCGTCTCAATGGATTTTGATGGTGCCCTATTTAACGTGAATGCGGCCGTCTCTATAGCATAACCCCAAAACGATAGCGGTATATCGGTAAGAGATATCATAGATCGCACCATATCTAGTAAAGTACGATTACGACGTTCGGACACACCATTATGCTGTGGTGTTCCGGGTGGCGTGAGTTGCGAAACTATTCCACAGTTTTTCAAATGTACACCAAACTCGTAACTCAAATATTCTCCTCCACGATCAGATCGTAGAAACTTTATTTTCTTGTTACGATGATTTTCAACTTCACTCTGATATTCTTTGAACTTTTCAAATGTTTCAGACTTATGTTTCATTAAGTAGACATACCCATATCTGCTTAAATCATCTGTGAAGGTGAGAAAATAACGATATCCGCCACGAGCCTCAATATTCATTGGACCACATACATCGGTATGTATGATTTCCAACAAATCTGTTGCTCTCTCCATAGAACCGGAGAACGGTGTTTTAGTCATCTTGCCCATGAGGCACGGTTCGCAAGTACCAAGTGATTCATAATCAAGTGGTTCTAAAAGTCCATCAGCATGGAGTTTCTTCATGCGCTTTATACTGATATGACCTAAACGACAGTGCCACAAATAAGTTGCACTTTCATTATCAACTCTGCATCTTTTGGTTTCAACATTATGAATATGTGTATTACTACTATCGAGATTCAATAAGAATAGACCACTCTTCAAGGGTGCATGACCATAAAAGATATTACTCATATAAATAGAACAACCATTATTCTCTGATTTAAATGAATAACCGTCTCGCATTAAACAAGATCCAGATATAATGTTCATGCTCAACGCTGGCACCAAATAACAATTACTTAGGTCTAATATTAATCTCGAAGGTAGATGTAGAGGTAGCGTGCCGACTGCGATCACATCGACTTTGGAACCGTTTCCCACGCGCATCGTCACCTCGTCCTTTGCCAGTGCTCGCTTATTCCGTAGTCCCTGTTTCGAGTTGCAAATATTAGCAACAGAACCAGTATCAAATACCCAGGTGCTACTGCGAGCTCTAGTAAGGTACACATCAATAACATGTATATCACATATACCTTTGTTCACCTTGCCATCCTTCTTATCTGCCAAATACTTGGGGCAGTTCCGCTTCCAGTGACCAGTCTGCTTGCAGTAGAAGCACTCAGTTTTAGGCTTAGGTCCAGACTTGGGTTTCTTCTCTTGAGCAGCAACTTGCTTGCCGTTCTTCTTGAAGTTCCCCTTCTTCTTCCCTTTTCCCTTTTTCTTGAAACTAGTGGTTTTGTTAACCATCAACACTTGATGCTCCTTCTTGATTTCTACCTCCGCAGCTTTCAGCATTGCGAAGAGCTCGGGAATAGTCTTGTTCATCCCTTGCATATTATAGTTCATCACGAAGCTCTTGTAGCTTGGTGGCAGTGATTGGAGAATTCTGTCGATGACGCAATCATCCGGAAGATTAACTCCCAATTGAATCAAGTGATTATTATACCCAGACATTTTGAGTATATGCTCACTGACAGAACTGTTCTCCTCCATCTTGCAGCTATAGAACTTATTGGAGACTTCATATCTCTCAATCCGGGAATTTGCTTGAAATATTAACTTCAACTCCTGGAACATCTCATATGCTCCATGACGTTCAAAACGTCGTTGAAGTCCCGATTCTAAGCCGTAAAGCATGGCACACTGAACTATTGAGTAGTCATCAGCTTTGCTCTGCCAGATGTTCATAACATCTGGCGTTGCTCCAGCAGCAGGCCTGGCACCCAGCGGTGCTTCCAGGACGTAATTCTTCTGTGCAGCAATGAGGATAATCCTCAAGTTACGGACCCAGTCCGTGTAATTGCTACCATCATCTTTCAACTTTGCTTTCTCAAGGAACGCATTAAAATTCAACGGAACAACAGCACGAGCCATCTATCTACAATCAACATAAACAAGCAAGATACTATCAGGTACTAAGTTCATGATAAATTTAAGTTCAATTAATCATATTACTTAAGAACTCCCACTTAGATAGACATCCCTCTAATCTTCTAAGTGATTACGTGATCCAAATCAACTAAACCATGACCGATCATCACGTGAGATGGAGTAGTTTTCAATGGTGAACATCGTTTATGTTGATCATATCTACTATATGATTCACGCTCGACCTTTCGGTCTCCGTGTTCCGAGGCCATATCTGCATATGCTAGGCTCGTCAAGTTTAACCTGAGTATTCTGCGTGTGCAAGAACTGGCTTGCACCCGTTGTAGATGGACGTAGAGCTTATCACACCCGATCATCACGTGGTGTCTGGGCACGATGAACTTTGGCAACGGTGCATACTCAGGGAGAACATTTCTTGATAATTTAGTGAGAGATCATCTTATAATGCTACCGTCAATCAAAGCAAGATAAGATGCATAAAAAGATAAACATCACATGCAATCAATATAAGTGATATGATATGGCCATCATCATCTCGTGCTTGTGATCTCCATCTCCGAAGCACCGTCATGATCACCATCGTCACCGGCGCGACACCTTGATCTCCATCGTAGCATCGTTGTCGTCTCGCCAATCTTATGCTTTCACGACTATCACTACCGTTTAGCAATAAAGTAAAGCATTACATCGCGATTGCATTGCATACAATAAAGCGACAACCATATGGCTCCTGCCAGTTGCCGATAACTTGGTTACAAAACATGATCATCTCATACAATAAAATTCAGCATCATGCCTTGACCATATCACATCACAACATGCCCTGCAAAAACAAGTTAGACGTCCTCTACTTTGTTGTTGCATGTTTTTACGTGGCTGCTACGGGCTTAAGTAAGAACCAATCTCACCTACGCATCAAAACCACAACGATATTTTGTCAAATAGACTCCGTCTTAACCTTCGCAAGGACCGGGCGTAGCCATACTTGGTTCAACTAAAGTTGGAGAGATAGTCGCCCGCAAGCCATCTCTGTGCAAAGCACGTCGAGGGAACCGGTCTCGCGTAAGCGTACGCGTAAGGTTGGTCTGGGTCATCTCGTCCAACAATACCGCCGAACCAAAATATGACATGCTGGTAGGCAGTATGACTTGTATCGTCCACAACTCACTTGTGTTCTACTCGTGCAGATAACATCAACATCAATAACCTAGGCTCGGATGCCACTGTTGGGATTCGTAGTAATTTCAAAAATTTTCCTACGCACACGCAAGATCATGTGATGCATAGCAACAAGGGGAGAGTATTGTCTACATACCCAACGCAGACCGACTGCAGAAGCGATGACACGACGTAGAGGAAGTAGTCGTACGTCTTCTCGATCCAACCGATCAAGCACCGAAACTACGGCACCTCCGAGTTCGAGCACACGTTCAGCTCGATGACGATCCCCGGACTCCGATCCAGCAAAGTGTTGGGGAAGAGTTTCGTCAGCACGACGGCATGATGACGATCTTGATGAACTACAGCAGCAGGGCTTCGCCTAAACTCCGCTACAGTATTATCGAGGAATATGGTGGCAGGGGGCACCGCACACGGCTAAGGAATCGATCACGTGGATCAACTTGTGTCAACTTGTGTGTCTTTGGGGTGCCTCTACCTCAGTATATAAAGGAGCCAAGGGGGGAGAGGGGCGCCGGCCAAGGAGGAGGGCGCAGGAGGAGTCCTACTCCTACCGGGAGTAGGACTCCCCCCCCAATCCTATTCCAACTAGGATTCCGAAGGGGGAAAGAGGGAGAGGGGTGGCCGGCCACCTCTCCTAGTCCTAATAGGACTAGGGGAAGGGGGGAGGCGTGCAGCCCCCTTGGGCTGCCCCTTTCTCCTTTCCACTAAGGCCCATGAAGGCCCATATGGCTCCCGGGGGGTTCCGGTAACCTCCCGGTAACCCGGTAAAATCCCGATTTCACCCGGAACACTTCCGATGTCCAAACATAGGCTTCCAATATATCAATCTTTACGTCTCGACCATTTCGAGACTCCTCGTCATGTCCGTGATCACATCCGGGACTCCGAACAACCTTCGGTACATCAAAATGCATAAACTCATAATATAACTGTCATCGTAACCTTAAGCGTGCGGACCCTACGGGTTCGAGAACAATGTAGACATGACCGAGACATGTCTCTGGTCAATAACCAATAGCGGGACCTGGATGCCCATATTGGCTCCTACATATTCTACGAAGATCTTTATCGGTCAGACCGCATAACAACATACGTTGTTCCCTTTGTCATCGGTATGTTACTTGCCCGAGATTCGATCGTCGGTATCCAATACCTAGTTCAATCTCGTCAACGGCAAGTCTCTTTACTCGTTCCGTAATACATCATCTCACAACTAACATATTAGTTGTAATGCTTGCAAGGCTTATGTGATGTGTATTACCGAGAGGGCCCAGAGATACCTCTCCGACAATCGGAGTGACAAATCCTAATCTCGAAATACGCCAACCCAACATCGACCATTGGAGACACCTGCAGTACTCCTTTATAATCACCCATTTACGTTGTGACGTTTGGTAGTACCCAAAGTGTTCCTCCGGTAAACGGGAGTTGCATAATCTCATAGTCGTAGGAACATGTATAAGTCATGAAGAAAGCAATAGCAACATACTAAACGATCAGGTGCTAAGCTAATGGAATGGGTCATGTCAATCAGATCATTCTACTAATGATGTGACCTCGTTAATCAAATAACAACTCATTGTTCATGGTTAGGAAACATAACCATCTTTGATTAACGAGCTAGTCAAGTAGAGGCATACTAGTGACACTCTGTTTGTCTATGTATTCACACATGTATTATGTTTCCGGAAAATACAATTCTAGCATGAATAATAAACATTTATCATGATTATAAGGAAATAAATAATAACTTTATTATTGCCTCTAGGGCATATTTCCTTCATATCATCCATATAAGCTTCCACATTCCGACTGATTTGGGTGAGTAGACACTTCTGAATCATTCGCATAAAAGTGGCTCCGGCATTCTTGAGGCCGAATGGCATGGTGATATAGCAGAAGCACCCGAATGGAGTGATGAAAGCTGTTTTTACCTCATCGGGCCCGTACAGACGGATCTGGTGGTACCCGGAGTAAGCATCTAAAAAAGACAACCTCTCGCATCCCGCGGTCGAGTCAACAATTTGATCTATGCGAGGGAGAGGAAAGTGATCTTTCGGGCAGGCCCGGTTGATGTGCTTGAAATCAATGCACATTCGGAGCGACTTGTCCTTCTTAGGAACCATGACGACATTAGCGAGCCACTCGGAGTGGTATATCTCTCGGATAAATCCTGCCGCCAACAGTCGAGCCACTTCTTCACCGATGGCCTTTCTCTTCTGGACGGCGGACCGCCGAAGATGCTCTTTGACTGGTTTTGCAGACGAGTCGACTCTTAGGCGATGCTCAGCCAGTCCCCTGGGAACACCTGGCATGTCAGCGGGCTTCCATGCAAAAATGTCCCAGTTCTCACGGAGGAACTGGATGAGCGCTTCTTCCTATTTTGGGTCGAGTGTTATGGAGATGCGGGTCGTGTTGGGTTTCGTAGTAATTTCAAAAATTTTCCTACGCGCACACAGGATCATGTGATGCATAGCAACGAGAGGAGAGTGTTGTCTACGTACCCAGCGCAGACCGACTGCGGAAGCAATGACACGACGTAGAGGAAGTAGTCGTACGTCTTCACGATCCAACCGATCAAGCACCGAAACTACGGCACCTCCGAGTTCGAGCACACGTTCAGCTCGATGACGATCCCCGGACTCCGATCCAGCAAAGTGTCGGGGAAGAGTTTCGTCAGCACGACGGCGTGGTGACGATCTTGATGAACTACAGCAGCAGGGCTTCGCCTAAACTCCGCTACAGTATTATCGAGGAATATGGTGGCAGGGGGCACCGCACACGGCTAAGGAATCGATCACGTGGATCAACTTGTGTCAACTTGTGTGTTTAGAGGTGCCCCTGCCTCCGTATATAAAGGAGGAGAGGAGGGGAGGCTGGCCGGCCAAGGGGGGGAGGCGCAGGAGAGTCCTACTCCCTCTGGGAGTAGGATTCCCCCTCCAATCCTAGTCCAACTAGGATTCCTCGGAGGGGAAAAGAGGAGGAGGGGGCCGGCCACCTCTCCTAGTCCTAATAGGACTAGGGGAAGGGGGAGGCGCGCAGCCCAACTAGGGCAGCCCCTTCTCTTTTCCACTAAGGCCCACTATGGCCCAAATAGCTCCCGGGGGGTTCCGGTAACCCTCCCGGTATTCCGGTAAAATCCCGATTTCACCCGGAACACTTCCGATATCCAAATATAGGCTTCCAATATATCAATCTTTACGTCTCGACCATTTCGAGACTCCTCGTCATGTCCGTGATCACATCCGGGACTCCGAACAACCTTCGATACATCAAAATGCATAAACTCATAATATAACTGTCATCGTAACCTTAAGCGTGCGGACCCTACGGGTTCGAGAACAATGTAGACATGACCGAGACACGTCTCCGGTCAATAACCAATAGCGGGACCTGGATGCCCATATTGGCTCCTACATATTCTACGAAGATCTTTATCGGTCAGACCGCATAACAACATACGTTGTTCCCTTTGTCATCGGTATGTTACTTGCCCGAGATTCGATCGTCGGTATCCAATACCTAGTTCAATCTCGTTACCGGCAAGTCTCTTTACTCGTTCCGTAATACATCATCTCACAACTAACATATTAGTTGTAATGCTTGCAAGGCTTATGTGATGTGTATTACCGAGATGGCCCAGAGATACCTCTCCGTCAATCGGAGTGACAAATCCTAATCTCGAAATATGCCAACTCAACATTGACCATTGGAGACACCTGTAGTACTCCTTTATAATAACCCAGTTACGTTGTGACGTTTGGTAGTACCCAAAGTGTTCCTCCGGTAAACGGGAGTTGCATAATCTCATAGTCATAGGAACATGTATAAGTCATGAAGAAAGCAATAGCAACATACTAAACGATCGGGTGCTAAGCTAATGGAATGGGTCATGTCAATCAGATCATTCTACTAATGATGTGACCTCGTTAATCAAATAACAACTCATTGTTCATGGTTAGGAAACATAACCATCTTTGATTAACGAGCTAGTCAAGTAGAGGCATACTAGTGACACTCTGTTTGTCTATGTATTCACACATGTATTATGTTTCCGGTAAATACAATTCTAGCATGAATAATAAACATTTATCATGATTATGAGGAAATAAATAATAACTTTATTATTGCCTCTAGGGCATATTTCCTTCAGTCTCCCACTTGCACTAGAGTCAATAATCTAGATTACACTGTAATGATTCTAACACCCATGGAGCTTTGGTGCTGATCATGTTTTGCTCGTGGAAGAGGCTTAGTCAACGGGTCTGCAACATTCAGATCCGTATGTATCTTGCAAATCTCTATGTCTCCCACCTGGACTAGATCCCGGATGGAGTTGAAGCGTCTCTTGATGTGTTTGGTCCTTTTGTGAAATCTGGATTCCTTTGCCAAGGCAATTGCACCAGTATTGTCACAAAAGATTTTCATTGGACCCGATGCACTAGGTATGACACCTAGATCGGATATGAACTCCTTCATCCAGACTCCTTCATTTGCTGCTTCCGAAGCAGCTATGTATTCCGCTTCACATGTAGATCCCGCTACGACGCTTTCTTTAGAACTGCACCAACTGACAGCTCCACCGTTTAATGTAAACACGTATCCGGTTTGCGATTTAGAATCGTCCGGATCAGTGTCAAAGCTTGCATCAACGTAACCTTTTACGATGAGCTCTTTGTCACCTCCATATATGAGAAACATATCCTTAGTCCTTTTCAGGTATTTCAGGATGTTCTTGACCGCTGTCCAGTGATCCACTCCTGGATTACTTTGGTACCTCCCTGCTAAACTTATAGCAAGGCATACATCAGGTCTGGTACACAGCATTGCATACATGATAGATCCTATGGCTGATGCATAGGGAACATCTTTCATATTCTCTCTATCTTCTGCAGTGGTCGGGCATTGAGTCTTACTCAATTTCACACCTTGTAACACAGGCAAGAACCCTTTCTTTGCTTGATCCATTTTGAACTTCTTCAAAATTTTGTCAAGGTATGTGCTTTGTGAAAGTCCAATTAAGCGTTTTGATCTATCTCTATAGATCTTAATGCCTAATATGTAAGCAGCTTCACCGAGGTCTTTCATTGAAAAACTTTTATTCAAGTATCCCTTTATGCTATCCAGAAATTCTATATCATTTCCAATCAGTAATATGTCATCCACATATAATATCAGAAATGCTACAGAGCTCCCACTCACTTTCTTGTAAATACAGGCTTCTCCGAAAGTCTGTATAAAACCAAATGCTTTGATCACACTATCAAAATGTTTATTCCAACTCCGAGAGGCTTGCACCAGTCCATAAATGGATCGGTGGAGTTTGCACACTTTGTTAGCTTCCTTTGGATCGACAAAACCTTCCGGTTGCATCATATACAACTCTTCTTCCAGAAATCCATTCAGGAATGCAGTTTTGATATCCATCTGCCAAATTTCATAATCATAAAATGCGGCAATCGCTAACATGATTCGGACGGACTTAAGCATCGCTACGGGTGAGAAGGTCTCATCGTAGTCAATCCCTTGAACTTGCCGAAAACCTTTTGCGACAAGTCGAGCTTTGTAGACAGTAACATTACCATCTGCGTCAGTCTTCTTCTTAAAGATCCATTTATTCTCAATTGCTTGCCGATCATCGGGCAAGTCAACCAAAGTCCATACTTTGTTCTCATACATGGATCCCATCTCAGATTTCATGGCTTTAAGCCACTTTGCGGAATCTGGGCTCACCATCGCTTCTTCATAGTTCGTAGGTTCATCATGATCTAGTAGCATGACTTCCAGAACAGGATTACCGTACCACTCTGGCGCGGATCTTACTCTGGTTGATCTACGAGGTTCAGTAGTATCTTGATCTGAAGTTTCATGATCATTATCATTGGCTTCCTCACTAACTGGTGTAGGTGTCACTGAAACGGTTTTCTGTGATGAACTACTTTCCAGTAAGGGAGCAGGTACAGTTACCTCGTCAAGTTCTACTTTCCTCCCACTCACTTCTTTCGAGAGAAACTCCTTCTCTAGAAATGATCCATTCTTAGCAACGAATGTCTTGCCTTCGGATCTGTGATAGAAGGTGTACCCAACAGTTTCCTTTGGGTATCCTATGAAGACACATTTCTCCGATTTGGGTTCGAGCTTATCAGGTTGAATTTTTTTTCACATAAGCATCGCAGCCCCAAACTTTAAGAAACGACAACTTTGGTTTCTTTCCAAACCACAGTTCATAAGGCGTCGTCTCAACGGATTTTGATGGTGCCCTATTTAACGTGAATGCGGCCGTCTCTATAGCATAACCCCAAAACGATAGCGGTATATCGGTAAGAGACATCATAGATCGCACCATATCTAGTAAAGTACGATTACGACGTTCGGACACACCATTATGCTGTGGTGTTCCGGGTGGCGTGAGTTGCGAAACTATTCCACAGTTTTTCAAATGTACACCAAACTCGTAACTCAAATATTCTCCTCCACGATCAGATCGTAGAAACTTTATTTTCTTGTTACGATGATTTTCAACTTCACTCTGAAATTCTTTGAACTTTTAAAATGTTTCAGACTTATGTTTCATTAAGTAGACATACCCATATCTGCTTAAATCATCTGTGAAGGTGAGAAAATAACGATATCCGCCACGAGCCTCAATATTCATTGGACCACATACATCGGTATGTATGATTTCCAACAAATAGGATTGCAAGAATAATAGGACATGTAGGATTGCAATCTATATCAAGAACAATGAAATCTACGGGCACCTAATCCTATTAGCAACAATAAGAACATCATTAATTCTTCCCATAGGTTTCTTAATAGTGGAATCCGCAAGATGCAAATTTAAAGAACAATCATCAAATTCCTGGAAACCTAGCGCATCACACAAAGTTTTTGGAATTGTAGAAATGCTAGCACTCTAATCACACAAAGCATGGCACTCATAATCTTTAATCTTAATCTTAATATTAGGTTCCCACTCATCATAAAGTTTTCTAGGGATAGAAACTACTAATTCAAGCTTTTCTTCAAAAGATTGCATCATAGCATCAACGATATGTTTAGTAAAAGCTTTATTTTGATTATAAGCATGAGGAGAATTTAACATGGATTGCAACAAGGAACTACAATATATTAAAGAGAAATTATCATAAATAAATTACTTGAAATCCAAAAGAGTGGGTTCATTGCTACTTAAAGTTTTGACCTCTGTAATCCCACTTTTATCAATTTTTGCATCAAGATCTAAAAACTCTGAATCATTGGGACGCCTTTTTACTAAAGTTGACTCATCTCCAGTCCCATCTTTATCCAGATTTATATTGGAAAACAAAAATTCAATAGGAGTCGCAACAATCACTTTAAGATCTTCATCCTTATTTCCACAAAAACTAGAAGAACACGCTTTTACAAACCAATCTCGCTTAGCACGCATCTTAGCGGTTCTTTCTTTGCACTCATCAATGGAGATTCTCATAGCCTTTAGAGATTCATTGATATCATGCTTGGGTGGAATAGATCTAATTTTCAAAGAATCAACATCAAGAGAAATTCTATCCACGTTCCTAGCCAAGTAATCAATCTTAAGCAATTGTTCTTCAACCAAAGCATTGAAATTCTTTTGCGAACTCATAAATTCTTTAACACTATTCTCAAAATCAGAGGGCATCTTATTATAATTTCCATAAGAATTATTGTAGGAATTACCATAATTATTAGAGGAATTACTAGGAAACGACCTAGGATTAAAATTACCTCTATATGCGTTATTACCAAAAATTTTCCTACCAATAAAATTCACATCCATAGGTTCATTATTATTCTCAATAAAAGTAGACGAAGTCATATCATTAGGATCAATAGAAGTATTCTTGATAGCAAATAATTTCATAAGCTCATCCATCTTTCCACTCAAAACATTAATCTCTTTAATTGCATGCACTTTTTTACTAGAAGAACATCTTTCGATATGCCATTGCGAATAATTAACCATAATATTATCTAGGAGTTTAGTCGCTTCTCCTAAAGTAATTTCCATAAAGTACCTCCCGTGGCGGAATCTAAAAGATTTCTAGAAGCAAAATTCAAACCGCCATAATTTTTTTGTATGATCATCCATAAATTTAAACCATTAGTAGGGCAATTTCCTGTCATCAATTTCATCCTCTCCCAAGATTGTGCAACATGTTCATGATAAAGTTGCTTAAAATTCACAATATCGTTCCTAAGGGAGATGATCTTAGCGGAAGGAAAATACTTGGAAATGAAAGCATCTTTACACTTATTCCATGAATCAATACTATTTTTAGGCAAAGAAGAAAACCAAGTTTTAGCACGATCTCATAGTGAGAATGGAAATAACTTCAACTTAACAATATCATTATCCACATCTTTCTTCTTTTGCATATCACACAACTCAACGAAATTATTCAGATGGGATGCGGCATCTTCACCAGGAAGGCCGGAAAATTGATCTTTCATAACATGATTCAGCAAAGCGGCATTAATTTCATAAGATTCTGCACTAGTGGAGGGAGCAATTAGAGTACTAATAAAATCATTATTATTGGTGTTGGAAAAATCACACAATTTGGTATTCTCTTGAGCCATGGTGACAAAGCAAGCAATCCAACACATGAGCAAACAAAAAGGAAACAAAAAAGACGAACGAAAGAAGGGCGAATAAAAAGGCAAATCTTTTTGAAAATCGTTTTAGAAGTGGGGGAGAGGAAAATGAGAGGCAAATGGCAAATAATGTAATGCTAGAGATGAGATTTTTATGATGGGTACTTGGTATGTCTTGACTTGGCGTAGAACTCCCCGACAACGGCGCCAGAAATTCTTCCTGCTACTGATACGTCTACAACGTATCTATAATTTCTGATTGTTCCATGCTGTTATATTATCATTCTTGGATGTTTTACAATCATTTTATATCATTTTCTTGGGACTAACCTGTTGACATAGTGCCCAGTGCCAGTTGCTATTTTTGCTTGTTTTTACATCGCAGGAAATCAATATCAAACAGAGTCCAAATGTAGCGAAACTTTTTGAGGATTTTTTCTGGACCAAAAGACTCATGTTGGGCCAAGAAAGTACCTGAGGGGAGCTCCAAGGGGTGCACAACCCACCAGGGCGCGCCTGGGCCCCCAGGCGCGCCCAGGTGGGTTCTGCCCACCTCGCTGGCCTCCCGCACTGCCTCTTTGCTCTCTAAATACCCCAATATTCCAGAAACCCTAGGGGAGTCAACAAAAATCAATTCCAGCCACCGCAAGTTCCAGAACCACCAGATCCAATCTAGACACCATCACAGAGGGGTTCATCATCCTCATTGGTGTCTCTCGGATGATGCGTGAGTAGTTCATTGTAGGCCTACGGGTCCGTAGTTAGTAGCTAGATGGCTTCCTCTCTCTCTTTTGATTCTCAATGCAATGGTCTCTTGTAGATCTATTTGATGTAACTCATTTTGCGGTGTGTTTGCTGAGATCCAATGAACTTTGAGTTTATGATCAGATCTATGTTTTATCCATGAAAGTTATTTGAGTCTTTTGATCTCTTATATGCATGATTACTTTTAGCCTCGTATTTCTTCTTCAAATCTTTGGTTTAGTTAGGCCAACTAGATCGATTTTTCTTTCCATGGGAAGAGGTGCTCTGTGATGGGTTCGATCTTACGTCGCTTGATCCCAATGACAGAAGGGGAACCGACACATATGTATCGTTGCTATTAAGGATAACAAGATGGGGTCTATTTCTACATAAATTGATCTTGTCTACATCATGTCATCATTCTTATTGCATTACTCTGTTTCTCCATGAACTTAATACACTAGATGCATGCTGGATAGCGGTCGATGTGTGGAGTAATAGTAGTAGATGCAGGCAGGAGTCGGTCTACTAATCTTGGACGTGATGCCTATATAATGATCATTACCTGGATATCGTCATGATTATTTGAAGTTTTATCAATTGGCCAACAGTAATTTGTTTACCCATCGTATGCTATTTTTCTCGGAGAAGCGATTAGTGAAATCTAAGGCCCCGGGTCTCTTGTTTATTATATTTGCCTTTGCAATCTATTTTTATTCACTTTTATTTTTAGATCTATTAATCCAAAAATACAAAAATACCTTGCTGCAATTTTTATTTATTTATTTTATCTCGCCTTCCCGCGAGATCTATTTATCCAATCTAATTTTACCTATCTTTTTACCCTTGAGGGATTGACAACCCCTCTCTTACGTCGGGTTGCAAGTATTTGTTCTTTGTGTGCAGGAGCTGTTTACGTGGTGTTGCGTGGTTCTCCTACTGGTTCGATAACCTTGGTCTCATCACTGAGGGAAATACCTACCATTGCTGTGCTGTATCATCCTTCCTCTTTGGGGAAATACCAACATAGTTCAAGCCAACACCAAAAGGAATTTCTGGCGCCGTTGCCAGGGAGACATCATCAACATCTACCAGGTTCCTAATCAGAAATCTCATCTCCTTGCAATTTACATTATTTTCCATTTGCCTCTCGTTTTCCTCTCCTCCACTTCACAATAAAATGCCATTTTATTCGCCCTCTTTTTCGTTTGATGTTTTCTCGTCAGATCTGTTTTTCTGTGCATTCTTGTTTGTGTAGTCATGATGCCTCAAAGAATATGATGTTCCCTACCCCAATATTTTGCTTGAAATTGAGAAAAGTACTAAGGAATATATGTCTACACAATTTGAGCACAATAAATATTTTACCAAAGAACTCAAGGAGCACTCTGTTGTGCTCGATGCTATAACAAAACAACTTGATGATATTAGTAGAGAATTTTGCAATCTCCAATCTAGGTATGCCTTTTCTGAAAGTTTGCCAGGAAAAATATCCGATGCACAAGCTACCCTAGTAAATCAAATGGCCGCTAAAGCAATCTCGTTAGAAGATAAAAATGATAAAGATCTCAAAGTGATTGGTGTTTCTTCTATTGATTCTTTGTTTAGTAAAATTAAGATTCATAATAAAGGGCCTGAAGAAGAGTCAACTTTAGCTAGAAGGCGCCCCGATAATTCGGAGGGTGAAAATCTTGTTGAGGAAATTGATAAAAGTGGGTTTGAAGAGGTCAACTAGTGGTGTGCCCACTCTTTTGGATTATAAAGATTTTAATTATGATAGTTTCTCTTTGATTGATTTTGTTTGTTTGTTGCAATCCATGATAAATTCACCCCATGCTTATAAACAAAATAAAGCTTTTACTGAACATATCGTTGATGCTATGATGAAAGCTTTAGAAGAAAAGCTGGAATTAGAGGTTTCAATTCCTAGAAAATTGCATGATGAATGGGAACCTACTATCGAAGTCAAGATAAAAAATTATGAGGGCTTTGCTTTATGTGACTTGGGTGCTAGTGTTTCTACAATTCCGAAATCTTTATGTGATGTGCTTGGTCTTACTCATATTGAAGAATGTTCTTTAAATTTGCACTTGGCGGATTCTACTATTAAAAAGCCTATGGAAAGAATTGATGATGTTCTTATTCTTGCAAACAGGAATTACGTGCCCATAGATTTTATTGTCCTTGATATCGATTGCAATCCATCTTGTCCAATTATTCTTGGTAGACCATTTTTACGTGCTATTGGTGCCGTGATTGATATGAAAGAAGGCAATATTACATTTCAATTTCCACTAACACTACTAGGGAAAACCCTAGTAGTAGCGCGGGTTTTGAGGCTAGCAGCAGCGCGGGTGGCCGCGCTACTAATAAGGCGCTACAGCTAACTCATAGTAGTAGCGCGGCCCTTACCCGCGCTACTACTATTGACGATATCAGCAACGCTTTTTAGGAACGCGCTACTATTACCTAGCTGTAGCGATTTCACCGTCCATCACTACTGCTATATCTTTCATCAGTTTCCCAGTACCCCTTTCCCTTTCAGTTTCCCTTTCAGATACTAGATACTAGGTACTGCTAGTACATATCAAATCCATAAACCATTACTAGGTAGTACTCCCTTCGTTCCAAATTACTCGTCGTAGTTTTAGTTGAAACCACGACGAGTAATTTGGAACAAAGGGAGTACTAGATAACAATTTCATGCATAGTCAACATGCATCCTCAAGCAGTACAAGGTCATATCAACGGCCATCATCATATGTAGTTCTAGATGATATCGATGACGATCATCATATGTAGTTCTAGATGATATAGCCACACACACATATGTAATTCTAGATGATATAGCCACACACACATATGTAGTTCTAGATGATATCGAAGAAAATCATCATCCTCAAGCCTGGGCGGTTGGTGTTCCTGATAGTAATTAGGATGGCCTGTCCAACACGAAGATTCTTGCCATCGAGGAATTTCTTCCACCCAACCGAGTTTAAGTGTGTGCGATCGTCCGTGTCCATGCGGTAAGTATAGGTTGTGACGGAGCCCCTTGAAGTAAGGCGTAGTCTAGCTGAGCCTTGTTCATCAGGCTCGATACCATAACTCACAGATATGCTCTTTGCCAATTTCTGAATAAGAAAAACATATCAATTAATAAATAGCCTCGCAAATAAGTACATATGGATTATCTACACTATTAATAGTTTCCTTAGATTCTACACTAATAAGCATGTGATCAAACTCTACACTAAAACATATCATCGACTAGATTCCACACAACATACCATATCATTGGACTGTACACTAAGTAATTCATCAGATAATTTGCATTTGTAAGTATAACATACCATATCATGTCGATCAACCATGGTATTTGTCAAGCGGGTCACGAATGGCACCCCGACAAAGTCAGCACGTGGCGGAATTATGTCCCACAGGTTGGACACCTCCTCCTCACTCAGCCTTGTTCTTTGAGCTACGATGGCTTCATGAAGTGGGTCATCATCATCTTCATCGAGTGGGTCCTCATTATCTTCATCATATTCATCATCTTCGTCATCTTCATCATCTTCCACCAGGTTGAGATAAATGACAGCTAGCTTGGGTCTTTCTGCTTGGAAGGAGAAGCTGATGAACTCACCACCAGTAAGACGCATGCGAGCGACGAAACAAGCCCATCCATCTCCTCCAATCTGCGACATATTGCGTCCTTTCTCGACCTCCATAGTGTACGCCCCCCCAGGAGCCTCAAATGTCACAGTGTCTCCTGTCAGCTTGTTGAATTTCAACCTCACATTGCATGGGACGATCTGTGTAAAATAAGCAAAATGACACAATGCAGTAATGCCAACACTAAAAATAAAATAGTTATTACATTTCATCTAATTTCTTACCGCCGCATGATGAAAACTCGGCTGGAAGTAGATGCCGAATAGCTTGCCAGTTGCAAGGCTGCTGGCGCATCTTGACTTGCACAGTCGACATAGTGGTGGTGGTGGTGGCGCCATTTTTCCTAAAGCAATATGAGCAAAGGATTAACGATCAACTAAATCAAAATGTTCTAAGTGAACTAAATCAACTAGCCTACTAAATCAACTAAATCAAAATGTTCTAAATCAACTAGCCTACTAAATCAACTAAATCAAAATGTTCTAAGTCAACTAAATCAACTAGCCTACTAAATCAACTAAATCATATCAACTAAATCAAAATGTTGCATATGAACTAGCTATTAAATCAACTAAATCAAAATGTTCTAAGTCAACTAAATCAACTAGCCTACTAAATCAACTAAATCAAAATGTTCTAAATCAACTAAATCAACTAGCCTACTAAATCAACTAAATGAACTAGCCTACTAAATCAACTAAATTAAAATGTTCTAAGTCAACTAAATCAACTAGCCTACTAAATCAACTAAATTATATCAACTAAATCAAAATGTTGCATATGAGCAGGAGGGAGAAGGAGGGGCGACTCGAGGAGGGAGAAGAGAGTAGGATGGAGGAGGAAGGCGGAGCGAGGAGGGGCCGGCCGGTGCGGCCAATTGAGGGAGGACGGAGGAGGAAGGCGGAGCGAGGAGGGGCCGGCCAGCGGCGAGTGGAGAGGGAGGACGGATGAGGAGGCCGGTACCGAGTCCAGCAAGGAGGAGGAGGTGACGGCGCATGGCGCAGAGGGAGGAGGGGCGACGGCGGTGGACCGGCGCGCGGCGCAGACGGAGGATTGAGTGTGTGATTGTGTGAGTGGATCAGATAGAGGAGATGGGGGTGGGAGATGAATGGCTTAGCAGTAGCGCTGTAGGAAAAGACGCTACTGCTAAGCTATCTAGCAGCAGCGCCTTTCACAATAAAGCGCTACTGCTATGTGTCAGCATGTAAAAATAGACTTTGTTCAATATATCAAAAATACATTGATCATCTACGATCTTTTTGTGTACAATCTGATTTGTCAATATGAGTCCTCACCGGTTCAGGAACAGGTGAAGACTCATATTGCAGCCACAAGTTCTACACATAGAGTTCAATGAAGACCAAGTGCTTGTCAAAGTTTGAGAAGTAACATATTTAAGGTGGTAGAAACTCTCTTCACGGAGCGAGGTGGGACTAAATTTTTGTAGGAAACTTAGCAGTAGCACTTATCTGAGAAATGCGCTGCTACTATGCTACGTAGCAGTAGCGCGCGTCGCTATAACGCATTTCTGCTATAACTAGCCTCGCGGCGGCCTCGTGGGAATTATAGCAGCAGCGCGTCTTTGAGCGGGCGCGCAACTGCTATATTTGTTTCAGCAGCGAGTTTCGGCTGGGCACGCTACTGCTAATTAGCAGCAGCGACTTATTTTAGAGCGCGCTGCTGATAAGATTTTGTGTATAGCCTTTTCCCTAGTAGTGTAAGGAAGGTTATGGAACACTTCCTGTCGGATCACGGGTTCCGGCAAAATCCTCAAGGTTCGAACACTAGGGTGCGCACGAAGATCTCTCCTCTCCCAAGCTCTCGCACTCCACGATCTAGCAGACTAACTCACCGAACCCAAAGAACATAGAGACACGAGATTTATACTGGTTCGGGTCACTGATGCGGTATAATACCCTACTCCAGTGTGGTGTGGTGGATTGCCTCTTGGGCCGGGGATGAACAGTACAAGGGGGAGAACAGCCTCCTGAGGTGAGGTGTTCTTCTGCTGGTGATCGATAGGATGGAATGGATCCGATCCAAGATGAGATGCTTCCTACGGTGGTGGCTAGTCCTATTTATAGAGGCACGGGTCCTCTTCCCAAATATTGAGCGGGAAGGGATCCCACAATGGCCAAGTTTGAAGGGGAACAACTAGTACAACTTATCCTGACAAAAGCGCACTACTAGGAAAAGGCCTACTAATGGCGCACCTAATTTGGCCATTAATGGCGCATTAGTGGTGCGCCATTAGTGCCACGCCATTAGTATATTTTACTAATGGCGCACCACTGGTGCGCCATTAGTACCTGGTATACTAATGGCGGACCTTAGATGCGCCATTAGTATATACAGCAGTGCGCCATTAGTATGCCTCCCAGGGGGCCATGTATACCCAGGTGCTTTGGCATACTAATGGCGCACAACAACCAGATGCGCCATTAGTAACTTCGGCATACTAATGGCGCACTCTTTAATGATGCGCCATTAGTATCCTTTGGCATACTAATGGCGCACTATGATGTGATGCGCCATTAGTATGAATATTAGGTTTTTTTTATTTTTTTATTTTCTGTTTTTTGCACAGGTTACAAAATGTATAATTGGACAAAATATAGACAGCACACATCAACAACACATTCATCGAATACAATACAAGATTAGTCTTTGAATACAATTCATCATATTAGTCTCCGAATACAATTCATCATATTAGTCTCCGAATTGAAAAGACCGAACAAAGATAGAACATTATATTACAAGTCTCGAGACCGCGAGTAGCGAGTTTGTCTTCACATTACAAGTCGATATCGATCATCTAAACTACCATCACATAGAAGAGAGATGCGGTCATCATGATGAGCATCATCACGATGAAACTCGTCTTCATCCGGTTCCTCCAACGCTCCCTCCCCTCTCCCGCTAGATAGCGGGCGTATCTAGATTCGGCCTCGGCCCTAGTGGTGTACCCTTTGTAACTGTTACCGCTGAATCGGTGAACCTGTCTCCGACACTCCTCCCAGTCGTCGTAGACTCCGGGAACCTTACCCTTGTACACGACATACGACGGCATCGCTATGCACTAGCCAAACGAAACGTTAGTACCAATTCACAGACAATTCATAAGCAATATATAAGTATGCAATAAAACGATCGGAAGAGAAAAGCAAGACATTAGTAGCATCGATTACATCTAAGTTGAACGACTCTCGAAACCAAAGAGACATACTACAAGTTCATTAAAGTTTAATTACAACATGAGCCAATCGATGTTTCAGAACTAGACACAGCATCACTGCTTTCGACTCGACTCAAGGGACCGGAGCGTGGATGAAGCCGCCGTCTATCGTGGGAGTCATGAAATAACGGTCGTTGTCAGCCTGCATTTGTAGCATTGTGTCGATGTCACTGTTGGACGGTTGATTTCTGAGGTAGAACTGCCCCGAGGTACGAAGGACATCTTGATGGATGATTTCCGCAAACTCCGACTGGATGCGAAAGAATTCTTGTCTGATGTCCGCGTCCTGGATTGCCGACACGCTCTTTGCCCAATCTTTGAGTTTACTCGGTAGCAGAAGTTGATGATGGTCCCGTACGATCGCCCGCATGTGATGGATGGCGTAGTAGGCACCCTTCTGACCACCAGGCGGCTGTTTGACGCAGCAGAACATCATATTGTGGGAGAACACGTGCTTGCCGTACTTACGAATAGGCTTGGTGAAGGTGCCTCCAGATTTGGCGTAGCCGGGGAGAACATCATCAAGAACCTTCTTGACATTTGTGTAGTCTACGTTCGACTGACGGTCCGGGTCGAAATACGTGGCCATGGAATATTTGGGGCTTAGGAGGATGAGCGTGCAATGTGTGTCACTGCAGAAAACACGGAATGTTAAAAGAAAAACGTTCGAAATCTAAGAATTCATATGTTACGGGCCGGTTGAGGGAAGGACTTACTCGGGAAAGTAAGGCACGAGGAAGTTATCCTTATCTTGGTTTGCCAGAATGATGCCTTCGAGGTAAGAACTCGCGACTTGCCGGTCCCCAGCGCTGCCCAAGATCTTGGCACGCATGTAGAAGGGGTCGACTATCACGATGTCCGGGGTCTTGTCGCGAATGATCTGCATCTCCATACTCAGCGAAAATAGCCGAACGAAGGTGTAGTGCAGCGGATGAAGGTTCAACATAGCGTGGATGTCATCAAACCGCAGGACGATCGTACGCCCGATGGAGTTATCCACAAATCCCTTGCCCTCTGGCACCTTGGCCGCGAAAACCGGGTATGCCACATCCTTCTCTCTGAGACGCCACTTCTCCAAAGAAAGAACACTGTCATGCAGACTCCGCATAGCACCGGTTGCAGCATTGAGCATATTTGTCGGTAGCATCGCCCTACCCACCACATGCACCCTCCTCGAGATATCCTTAGGTGAAGGTGGCCCGTCCTGAGCACGGATCGTACTCGGTGCCGGCTGGCTCGCACCCTTCTTAGTCTTTCTTTTGCGTGCCTTCTTCTTCTCCTATAATGGGACCGAGTTCTGCTCACAGACCGCCTTCTTGAGTGTGTTGGGGCTGATAATATTTCGCACCTCGCCTATCTGAGGCTCGGTGAAGTCGGCAGCTGGAGGCGTCTCCTGAGAGCTGAACGACAGACGACGCCTGTTGCAACTTGGCTTCTCCGCGGTACCAGCTAGATTGTGCACATCTTTTGTTGGGTTGGGTTCTTGAGAAGGAGGCCTCATGAAGTCGCCATCGTACCCATGATCGGCAAAGTACTGATCGACGTTGCCAAATGTATCGTCATCGTCGTCGTTCTGATCCTGTGCCATATGCATGTTTGGATCCAGTGGCATAGGGATGTTCGGCACCGTTGCGGCGGTCTTGCCATGGGGCCGACTTGGCGCCAGCACGACTGGCGGTGTTGTCTTTGGGGTGGTGTCCCCCGCCCCCAAACGAATCTGGCTCTTCAGCCAAAGCAGGGGCCAGCTCAGGCAGGCGCTGAGGGTCATCACGTCATCATCGTCGGCCCCGATGGGTCGAATCGGAGGTAACAACTCGTCGCAGCCTGGCAGCACCCGAACCAGTTGAACCCTAAACAAGTTGGGTGGCATCTGGGTACCATGGAACAAGGGGTTGCCCGGTTGAACGATTTTGCCCTTGGCGACATAGACCAACTCGTTGTTCACGAAGTGCAGGAGAGTGCACGGAACGTCGGCAGCGCCCTGCGAAAACATGTAGGGCATCAGGAATGCCCAGTCAAAGGCAAGGAGATGAAGTCCTCGGCCGAGAGAGGCTTAATTAGTTGCCGTGATGATGGCGTCGAGCTCGGCTAATGTCGAGGCACCGCCAACGGCGGGCGTGCAGTTAACGGAGGGGCCGCTTGCTGCAGAGGTGCCGGCCGGCGTACACCCGGGTGCATTAAGCTCCCGTGCCGGCGTCGGAGACACCAATGACGCCTCCACCGGAGGCACCAATGGCCCCGCCATCGCATTCTGCGAGTTGCTGGCTGTGAAGCTAGGAATCGGGGGCGGCCCCTGTTGGCCGTCCGCAATCCACGCACTCAACCCCTTGATCAAGGTAGGCACAATGGCGGTGATCGTCACTCCGAGTTGTTATTGCACTTGCTCTTGGACAATCTCCGGAATCCGCGCCACCTGTGCCTTGAGTTCTTGAACCTCGCGCGCCTGGCTTTCCGAGCTGGTCTTTTTCTCCTTTCACCCACCATTGTTATAGTATGACGACCATTTTGTCGACAAGCCTTTGCCGGCCACACGACCAGCTGACGTCGGCTTACTGAGCTTATCCTTGTTCTTCATTACATTCAACGCCCTATTTAGAGTGGTGTCCCAAGGGTTGCTCTTTGTCGACCCCGCGCTACTGCTTTCAGTCGCCTGCGGAAGGAATGTGAACCATTTAGAAATTTGGCTTCATTAATTAGAATGCAACCATATGGAGCTAATTACGCGGGGGTGTATTCCTTACCAGAACAAGCTCAAGCGCCCTGGTCTTTGGATCCGTGGTAAGCTCCTTTGTTTTCTGGTCCTTCTTGTACCGGGCCCTGACAAAGTTCCTGGTGTGCTTGTCACCGTATTTATCTAAGAGGGGCGGTAGGCCTTGCTCGGCACGGTCCGCCTCCTCCTTGTCCCATATAGGCTCCGCCACTTTGTAACCGCCGGGACCGAGTGTGTGTTCCCCTATGTTCAGCTCCCGCATTTCTTTCCCCCACTGACATGATTGGGAGTTTGCGGTGCTCGAGCAATTGATCTTGAAGTCATTGTAGTCATCTTTGGTGATCGAAGGATTTTTCTCCTTGATCTTCTCATAACTCTCATCTTTCTCGATCATTCTCTTCACATTGCTTTTCCAAGTAGACAGGGCCTTGCTCATCTTCGTGAGGGCGGCATTGTTCACTTTATTCCCTTTGAGGCTTGTGTTTTCAAATTCAGCGGGGAACTTGTATCGTTCGTGCAGCTTCGTGAAGAGGAGGTTGCGCAAATTCCCTCGGTCAGGATGCCTCAGGTTCTCGGTGTTGATCGAGACGGTGCTCCGGAGAATGCACCCGAGCTGAAGCGAGTACCCCTTGACTATTCGTTCGGGCGCCGTTGGATTCCCGTCAGAGTCCACTTCAGTAACTTCCTCCTTGAGGGTGAGGAGCACGATCGGGCGCCGGTCCTTCCGTTGCCTATTCGGTTGGCTGCCATCTGTGCGTGCGCCGCCATCATCAGTGGTGGCATCCTCGGCGGCACCATCAGTGGTGGCATCAGTGGGGTCATCCTCGGCGGTACCATCAGTGGTCTCAGGATCGATGGGGAAGGCGGCGTCCTCATAAAAGTGAGGTTGTTCCTCCATCTCCTGGGACAGCTCCCAGAATTCCTTGCCGCCCGAACCCCCGACCTCATCGTTGTTGGCCATGTTTCTCTCTAAATAGGAACAAAGTTTGGTCAAAAAGTTGGTTATTGTCAAGGAACAAGATCATGGTCTCATCATTTAGGGTTTGTCGACACCGAGGCATCCTAAAAGCTAAGCTTTTATCATTGAGGGTTTTTCGACGCCGAGGCACCCTAAAAGCCTAAGCTTTCATCATTAGTCACAAGTACCCCATATGTCCTATTTTTAGCAAAGTCATGCTAAAATTCACGGAAAATTTCAGCATGACCTTTGCTGAAAATAGGACATATGGAGTACCCGAATTTGCTGGAACGGAAGTTAATCGACATTCCAGCAAACTCAAGGGCCTCACGGGTGGACAAGGCAAAAAAGGCCTCCATCTCAACATGGAAAATACATTGGCATGTGAAGAGGTGAAACAATATATGCATCTCCAAGCAGTATCATTCAACATTTTGGACAAACCACTACAAGCAATACTGGACCAGATACATGAAGAATGTGAGAAAATGCAGACAAATACTAACAGATTGAGGTGTTTAACTTGTGGTGCTCTCTGTGCTATTAACATTTCAAGTCAAAACCTTTTCTGGTTAGTAAGTGTTTCTTGAGCATATGTATGTAGTAAGTGTTTCTGCTCTCAGTGTTTCAGAACACATATTTTTCTTCTTCATTAACTGTACTAGCAGTTTTTTCTTCTTCATTAACTGTATTAGCTATTTACTAGCAGTACTAGCACTTGGATCATATGCTAACGCTACATTGATACATCATCATGCTGGGTAATATTAAACCCAAGCAACTTTATAATCAACCCAAGATACATCAACTACTGCACTGTCCTGCCTAATAAAAACAGTCATGCCAGCATATAGTATATAAATCTGAATTTGTGTTTACAAGAAGAGTGCCCATTGCAATGTAAACCTGAGAACACAACTCACCTCAAGTGCAGGATATAGCAGACACCTACTTCTTCAGTCAAGTGCAGTAAAAGACCGTTTGTAGAACCTGTTTAGTCAGAGTTGAACATTAGAATCCATACTATGCTCTACTATGCTTGTAAAGGAACACATGCTAGCTAGCTGCTGTCGAGTTGCCAGCATTCGTCGTCAGTGAAAAAAAATGAAGAAGAAAAAAGGCATGCATGCACTTGTTTGCCAAAACAGAGCACTTTAGTCCTCTGTTTTTGCTAACTGCTACACATACCCCCAAGTGAACCACCACAACATCTAAAAGCTAACAATTGTTTTTGCTTATATAATCAGACTTTTTGTGCTAAAAAACCATAGAACAACTGCTCCAAATTTCTAAATAAACTTCCATTTCATTTTATTCAATAATGAACTATACTCTTTATGGGTTTTTTAGTTAAATGCAGAAAAACCAAACAACTGAAGATGTAGAATTCACAAAAACAAAAAAAGCAAAAGAAAGGATCTCTCTCAAACACCTACAACTGTAGTGTGTGTACTCTAGCCGGCAGCTCTCGAGATCTTCAGTACTGAAAATGCCTTACAGAACTTGCTTCACTTATAAACCCAACCGGAGATCTTCAGTACTAAGAAAGGTAAAAATGCCCCCAGCGCACTTAATTCTTGAATACATTGCTTAGAAAACATAGAGAGATTATCGTCTGCTGCCCTCAAGCATCGATTTGGAGTTTAACTATCATGTCTGCAGCAATAATGATGTCTGCAGAAATGATGGGTACCACTACCAGCAGAAAGGGCAAAAATGATGGGTACCACTACCAGCAGAAAGGGCATGTCTGCAAAAACTTAGACACATTCATTGCAAACTGCTACGTACTGCAAATTAATTGATGACTTCTAAAATCGAAATTTAACTGCAATATATATAATATATCAACAGTATATTGATCTGTGAAAGACTGTAATAATATATAACAGCATCCAAATCATCGAGCTCATCAAGTTTTTAGTTCTGGAACCTATAACGTGGGTACATGACTGAACCTATAATGTGACTGAATCTGAATGCGAGGGGGAGAGGGGGAGAGGAGGAGGG